>NC_035108.1:366076845-366378408 GCF_002204515.2 Aedes aegypti | reverse complement strand
AACATAATTTTTCATATAATCGAAAGTTGGTTTTCTGTTTTGGGGTAACTTTGATAACGGAGTATGATTCGAACAAAATTGAATGAATAACGAACATTTGTAGGGCATTGCATACCTCTAGGCGTTTAACGTTATATGGAAATTTGTGACTTAGATTACAAAAATGGTCCCAGTTTGTGAAAATGCTTTTCGCTAAGAGATTTGAGACCGTATTCAAGTTCGATGATAACTAGGCTATCAAAGGTAAGCTGCCATCTATTCAAAACTACATCAAATAGTGATCGTAGAACAGATTGTTTGTAAGAGTTTCAAAAATGCTAAAATTGTGTAATTTTTTAAAATTCGTATAAAAAGCCTAATATATTCTTGATTCAAATGAAAACCGCTCTTACATGAAGTGTCATACTAATATTCTTTAGTTTTGCATTCGTTTTGCTTAACTGATTAACAGAAATTATGATATTTCGTTTAGTATGTGGTGGGTCTCGCACTATCAAAGTTACCCGCATTATCAAAGTTACCCCGTTTTACGGTATTTATAATAAAAATAACTTACGCCTTCATAGAGTTGCTGATTTAGTCCCCACGTCATATTTTAAGCACAATAGAAAAACAAATAATTTATTTTCAGAAGACCACTTAAAGCACAATGACAATCATCAAGATTGGGAACGCTGCTTGAATTAAATCAAATTTATTTTGCATGTATTATTTTCAGAATGTGTTATTCTGAGACTACCTATCAAAATATTTTAAGAAAAACGATTACAGTTTGCTCTAGATCGATAAACATGCGTGTATAATTTTAAAAGTATGGGATTTTTCAATAAAACGACCATAAAGAGTAAATTTGGTACCCAAGAATGCGGTTAAAACTCAAGATTTTGCTTTTTTTTATACATATATAGTTTCTTTAGTAATCTAAACCAGTTTTGAACACGCTTATTACTTTACTTTTTTGCTGGTAGTAAAAAGATGGTATATCAGCAAATTTGACCATAAGGAATAGATCACTAAAGTGACTCAGCGTCAGGAACTGATGGAATATTATTGATGTTTTTAAAAGCTCTACCTTAAGTTGAATAGTAAAGGATACCAACATACAATTTGTTCATTAAATTTAGGATTTTTTTCATGCGAAAAATAATGCTTAAACTTGACGAACAGTTTTTCTTAGGAGTTTTTGCAAAAACTATTTAGTTCTTCAACCGAACGCATTTTGTAAGTTTCTGTATTTTCATAACATTGTAGAATAATAGTTGAACGATACACAGAAAACCGTTTACGATTTCATCAATAAATAAAAAAGATATAGTATAAACAAGGTGTTCACTTTATAAAATGAACAGTCCTTAGTTCAAAATCATCATTACGAAACCAACCAATGAAACGAAACCTTAAGCATCCTTGGGAGGAAATGTCTTTTGGTACCGACCAGATCAAACTCGCCCCAGTGATCAATTTGCCCCCGGCTTACGGTACTTGTTTAAGTTCAAACACCTTGACGAAATTCTTGAAACGGCGTTCCTAGATTACACCTTAAATGAAAGCTCTTTAGTTGCCCTACAAAACTTCATATATAGTTTTTGTAAATGGTTCGGTAGACGAGAAAAAAACGATTTGAAAATCGCTAAATATATTATGAAAAACAGGTTTTTATCGATTTGAAGCATTTTTAAATCCAAATACCATGTTAATTTTGATGTTCGTAGAGTAACATGCCAACTATAGCTAGAACAGTTCATTGATTTTGTATTTTTTCATATATAAAATCATTATGTATGAATCTGAAAATTCGCGAAACTTCTTATTTTGTGTAGAAGAACAATCCCTGAAAATATCATCAATATGATTTATGAGATATACCAGCCAATAACGTAGATATTACTGAAATTTAGAAGAAATTTAGTAGCATATAAACCGAACAAATTTTTAGCTATAGTAGTTTTCGTTTACTATAGCATGAAACTTGTATGTTAATTGTTTAAACTAGATAAAATTGGCAACATTCTGATGTGTAAAGTATCACGCATGTACTTTAACCTCTAGTATTATATTAGTTGATGATTGAAAGTATTTTCAATACAATTTCATTGAATTTTCCGGAATCCATTGGATTTTTCCAAAACATTTAATTTTTTTTTTCGATATGGTGTCTAAAACATTAAAAATGGGAGTGAGATTGGGTCAAGCAAGAACGATAGTGGACGAAATCACAATCCGCTCTAAATACAGCATCGTTGAAACATCAAACAAGTCAACTTGTGGATATTGAAAGCTTCTACTACCAGCAACTGTTTTCCGTGCTCTGTGTAAAAGGCTTTTTTTTAATGTATTCGAACCCTCTGAGCAGAATCTCAATAGAGAAACTTAAAAGTAGATAAGAGTACCTTGTACCTTATAATTTTATTTTGGGGCAGAAGAAGAGTAAGCGTAACGGTAGCATTAAAATTCAACAAGTTGAAAAACTCATTTTCCTTGTGAAAACCAAGATGACGTCAAAATCCAATATGGCCGTCAGATTTTTTTACTCAAAATAATACTCCTATTCTTCACCTGACTCGAATAATATATCAACGATTGAAAACTTGTTTCTTTGTTGTACAAAAAATGATGTTTGCATTAATTGCACTTGCCATATACGTCAAAATCGTAGAACATGATTTAGAAAATCGTTCATTTCATAGGGTAAATACCATTGCTCAACTAGTTTTTGTAGCCTGCCTTACGCAATTTTTTCTCAGTTTTCCTATGGTGATCTCAGAATTCAAAACGAGCTAATGGTGAAAAAATAATTTTTCTAACAAAATTCAAGATGACGGCCAAATTCAAAATGGCCGCCAATTTATTTTTAAATACACCTTTGTCTATGTGATGCCACTAAGTTTGCTATGTGTTCCAAAGGAAAAATGAGACATATCATGTGAAGAAATACCCAAGATTTATCAAAACATGGGCTTTTTCGCAAGCTGTTAAGTTTGGCGTTCGAGGGGTCCACCAATTTGAGAAAACCGAAAGGAGCACCCTTAAGTTTTAGCATAGGGGGAGATCCCCCAGTGCCGGACAGCACCCAATACCGGACAAAGTCGAAACATTGAGAAATCATGGTCCAATCAAGATGGTGTATTAGTAGAAAAGAAAGCTATTATGTAGACTAATGTTTGCGTAGAATAACACATCTTTGAAATATGCATCCCTTTTAAAAAAGTAGAAAAGTTTGAAAATCTTTAAAAAATTGACGTATTTTCTTAATTTTGAGCCTATTTAGTAATTATTTTGAATATGAAAAAATACTTTGAATCCCGCAAGCATGATCGAACATAATCCTAATTTGATAGTATGAATGTGTTTTGTTTCATAATTGAAGTAAATATGGACAAATTACAATTTTGGTTAAGCACTTCCTGTCCCTCAGTTTCGGACAGCTTGATTTGTTATATAATATCTTTGTAATTATTGCATCAGTGTCTCAAAATACTTTCATTATTCATGGGTTCCGTCGACCATGGTATCAAACATGCAATAAAATTAAGAAGAATGAACATTCATAACAACATCGTAAAATGTGCTATTTTTCATCATATATGAAAGAGGTTTTTGATAGGCATCTTGCAAACTAAGAAAAACTCAAATTATTTTTGTTGCAATTGCATTGAATTGATAATTATAAACTATTTCTATAGTGCACACATTCAATGATGTTCAAATTTACAGAATTCGAGGCATTTCCAGATCGTGTCCGGTATTGGGTGCCACCTTTCAAGATCGATCAATTTGGTACTAAAATACATCATCAAAACTCAATGTCAAAATTCATATCTATATTTTCAAATTTATTTTTGTACACTATAAAAATGATAATATTTATCATAAATGGGTAACACGAGCCCATAAAATCAATATTTTTCGAATTATGAATTTAGTGGCTTAAGTGTCCGGTACTGGGAGATCTTCCCCTATACTAGCGATCAGTGACATAAAATTAGAATTCTAATGATGGGTGCCGATGCACAGTGCTGCGTCCCTTCGACAAAAGTGAAAAAATCAACTATTTTATTTCACCAAACCAAGTATGCCACTTTGTTAACATATATTAGCAAAACATCTTGAACTCAATTATTTATTAGACCAGGCCAACCTAAGTTGTTGAACAGTTTGATTGAATGGAGTGGATTCTTTAAATTTGTGCGAATTACAATTTATGTTTTGTAGCGATTTATGTTGTTCTATGATATTTTCTTAAGTGATAATTGAAATGGTATGCATCAAACTCAATATACAGTATATTAGTTCTATACATAAAACTGTAAATAACTGCGATTTTTTTCATACAGGAATTTTGTGACATCTAAAGCTCCCATATAATTTCTTTTTCACATAGAACAAAATAACTAGAAAAACTTTAAACAGCTAAAACAAAAAATCACCTCAAAACACCTCTCCGATTTTTACATTAGTTCTTTTTTAGGATGCCATTTAAACACTGAAAATGATTCCAGCTGCTCCCGTCTGCTCTTTCGATTGCTATCTTCGATTTTGTGGATGATGGTCTTGCGATAAATAACTAGGATTTTTGAGCACATGTGCAATACTGATCTATTGAAACACAATAATCACCTGCTTAGCTTCCTATGTAGTTTGAACAATGGCGGAAGAAGCAGATTTTATTATAGATGCAGTGAACGTCTTCTTGTTGGCGTAACGTCCCAACTGGTACAGAGCCTGTTTTCAACTTTGCTCTTATAAGCATTTTCACTGTTATTAATTGATAGTTTTTGTGCCAATTGATCATTACTGCACTTTTCATTACAAATACTTCTGCACTAGTTTTTTTTTTTTGGCGTTACGTTCAAATTGGAACAGAGCCTTTTTTCACCTTAGTGTTTTAATAACCATTTCCACTGTAATAAATAAAACATTCATTACTAGTTAGGTTCTAACAAAACACAAAACTAGGGGCTGTGCTGGCTAGATAAGAATTGATTTCCTAAAATAAAAAAATTCAAAGTAAAAAGTTTTATTTTATCGAACAAAATTTTCACAGGCAGCATTTAATATTCCCCATGGAAAAATACAAAAATATAAAAATATTTGGTTGTTTGAAAAAGTATTGTGATTCTCTTATAAAAGTCCTGTCCATACTTTCTGGGACACACTAAATTGCGGTGAAAATTTACTTTCTTGTAATTTGGGTTCATTCACATATTTAATAACGCTGAAAATGGCAACCCACGTACTTCATTGCGAGATCGACTGCTTTTATTGTTTGATTAACATCTCACACGTTAGAAAGAGTTTACATTTTGTTTGATATAGACAATACTATTTGGTTTCAACAGTCACAAATATTCGATGAAAAATATGCTACACACTTTTATTCTATGTGTTGCGAAACTGGCAACCCCGCCAGGGCGAAATTCGACACCCGAGCGAAGTGATGACGAACTGCTGCTTCGGTACGATCAAAAGGAGTAAAACAATAGTTCTCGAATGGTGATGTGGCGCATCGTTTAGTGCAAATTTACAATTATTCTATGCCAGATAGGAATTACAAACATTGAATTCGTTACGGATATTAAGTACACAGATGCCGATGAGTTATCTATGAAGATTATGTGACACTTGTTCTTAAATTCCAGGTCGTAGTCATAGTTGAGGATTAGATACGGATATCTAACCTATGTTCAGGTTAAAACAGCTTGTCATTCTCACAAGAGTAAGCCCTTAGGACTTCCAACCATATAAAATAACTAAACCATCTCATTCCTCGACAGTTTGACCTCACAATTACCGTTAAAGAATCGTATTGTTTGGGGACATTTGATTGGTACTATTCCCGCACTGAAATTGTAAGTCAATTTACTGTTCAATTATCCATGCACTAATTCTCTTGAAATAAACTATTTTAGCTTAAAGCCTACGCTACAAAGAATCAGCGGCGTTTTACTAGTTCCCCAACACTATGATTTCTGGAAAACCAAAAGAAATGACGAAATACCATCAAATGCAATGTCAAGATTATGTCTTTGGTCTATTCGCTAAAGAATACCTCTTAACAAACTTGATATAAAAGATTTACAAATTTGATTTTGTATTTTTATTTTATCTGTGATAGTTTGGTAAAAACATTATGATCGTTTGGCGTTTACGTCACTCATGGGATCAATTAATTGCGAGTAATTTTTGCTAATATAAAATTTAGCCATCTCCAACAATTTCTAGAAGAGATCACATCTATATGAAACCAAATATAGAAGTTTGGCGCTTATATCACTTATGCGGTTACGTTTATCACATAGGTCATTTATGTCAATTATAGCCCTAATGATTCCTGACAACATTCCTATAAACATCATTGGGCTGAAACGCCTATAACGGAAGGTATGATTTTTGTCCCAAGGTCCTATACATTCGATGCACTGTGCGATGGCGGCCTCATTTCAGCGAGAATCGCTCAATGACCTTATGTCACCCCTGCTATGGGGTCATTTTTAATTCACTTGTAGTGCCGTGGTGAATAAATATTTTTCATTATTTTTTTAGACAGTCGTTAATGTACCATCGGTGACCATACACACCAATTTTGAAGATTTTCGAAGTAAGGTTGCGATAGTTATTCAATAAATAATTCGTACACATCCACATCCCATTCTCACCCCCAACGACGTTAGTTTCTAAAGGAATCCATGAAACAAATCTTGGAAGAATCACTGGATAGAGTCAAAAAGAATCTAAGAAGAGATTTCAAAACACATTCTTAATAAATTATTGGTGCATTCTAACATTTCTGTTTAGAAATCAGTATGAAACGTAGTATACCATCGCTAGAATTGTTGGTGTAGATCTGAAACAACCCGTAGTCCTGAGCAACAATAGTTAATTCCAAAAGCAACACTTGGAAGGATTCCGGAAATAATTCTTATATTGATTGTTTTATTATGTTGATACAAGGACAAATGAAAGCAGGTTACCTCAGTTTTTTAATGAATTGCTGGCATTGTATTGGCATCACTTGTCTTGTACCATGAAAGTCAAACTTAAACAAAATTCTGAAAGATGTTTCATCTCTTTTATTTAATTGCTGTTAGAAAATATTCATGTAAGGACATCAATCTATTATTTAAAAAGTTTGATGTTTAACTTCAATGCAAAAATGTGTGAAAACAACATTTTCCTGTACTCAATCATCCAACAGTCAACTCCAATCCTTCCGGTGATCGAGAGTGAAACGCATAGCTGGCCGCCCAATTCTACAAAAGTTCATGCTCAACGCCAGCCTAGACAAGAAGGTATGCTATCACATCCGCCAGTTTGGCGGTAGATATGCTTTGCATAAATTTCACATTTTAGAATATACGTCTCTTCGATCAACAAACTGACGGTCTACCAGAACCAACCACAACATGCCGTAGTTATCTTCCTCCAACTCAAACTCTATGCTATGCCATGCGACCCAAACATTATCAACGAATATTTGAAGCGACGCGTCTCTTCATTATCTATTTCTGTCTTCATTCATATGGAGATATGAAGGCATATGGAGATATGATGATCATTCATTTTTTTCAACTTTCCGTTACTGTGACAAATTTGCAAATTCTCGCGTATATGTCCACATTTACAAAAATTTCATCAGGAGACTCTCACTTAAGAAAATCAAAGAGCAAAAACCGCATTATTTCTGAGTGCGCTCCCACACATTTCTAGACAACCACGTACAACAACATGGGCCGACCAACAAAAAGATCCGAAATCTCCAACTGATGGGCCTCATGATTTTGATGGAGTCACTTACCTTGATATTGACGTTTTTATTGGCCTCAGATTTATGGTGATGCTTTTATTGACGGAATCAATCAGGTATCTTCCTCTTGAGGTAGGAAGCTGAAAATATTTTCTTTCATGCTGTTCCACGGATGGCGGTAATGTTCTATCGCATGGGTCAAGTTTAGACTACAAGTTATGATTCATAACTTGTGAAGACTGACCTCACTGGTCAATATTGTAATTTTTTGATACTTAGCGCACAGTTCGACGCCTTCGTTACCAAGGACGTACTGTGAATATGGATTTCTCGGAATTTTAGATATTGGGCTTGTATTCATTGGAATCTAACATTTTGTTCTATCTCGCCCTCTCGAATACAGTTAACAACTAAAACAATGTTTCACTTTCAAGCAATCGTTGAATCAGAAGTAATGTAATTAAATATCGCATCAGTTGCAACTTTGTACGAAAATCACTGCGCAATAATTCGTGTGAGACTTTTGCTAGGTTTACGAGAAGATCCTAAAATGATAAGCCACATGTCTGATCTTTTCGCGGAAGGTGGACGTTGGAAATGGTGGCAGCGCGTGACGATGCAAGCTGAAACCGTTTTGTGGTTTGACAATTTTGTTCAACTGCTGCAGAAAATACCTGAATAATGGGTGGGTTATTGGATGCTTGTTTCAGTTAGTCACAAACAGCACTTGGTTATTGCTTTTGCGACAGTATTTCTTGCATGCCAAAGAACACATGCATCATGAATTTAACATTTGAACGAAAGGTCATGATATCAATTGAAGAGTGAGCACAAATAGAGAATTAAAATTTCTTTACACTTTATTCACAAACAAAAGAATTTATGTAACATTTCATTATAAAGTTTTAAAATAGTTTTCGAGAAAATAGAAATAGAAATGGCATGACTGTTTTTTAGAGTCTAGAACCTTCGAGAATCACTGGGTGGCTGACTGGCCAGGTATTCCAGTGCCCTTTGGATTGCCGGTGGGATGGGAGGTGGAGTCGGCAGGTGATCACCGATTGGCTGGAATCCGTTCTCATCGGCTATGTACTGCACCCTGATCAGCTGGCCGTCCGGTGCCGTGTACGAGTATTCACCTTGCGCAACCTAGAGAAAAGAGTAAAATGCTATTAAATTAAGGTAACTGGTTATGCTACATTTCTCTGAGTGTCAGCTTTCGATTGCTTTTCCTCCAATTACGTCATATCTCCGAAAGAGCCCGTTTCCCAAAACCCTCAACAATAAATCATAATTCAGCATTTCCAATCCAGGTCGGACTCGATTATCCGGGATTCGATTATCCGGAATTTTAGACTCGAATATCCGGAATTTGTTTTTTGATGTTCTTGTTTTTCAATTTTCAAAAAATTTTTAAATCTGAGATAATTTGGTATTACAATATACAATATGAATGGTTTTGCACTTTTGAACGTATTTAGAGGGTATTAAAAGAGGGGTTTGAAATTTTTTTTTTTTGTGTATGCTGATCAAAAAACCTTTTTTTTTTTCTTGTAAAGACCCCTACTGTTCCTAGAAATAATTTCTGGCTACGCCACCGTATCATATAAATAAAACAACGGAAAGAGATAATATTTAAGTTCTATTATCGAAAATTTCATTTTTTCCTTAGTGATTCGATTATCCGGAGGATTCGATTATCCGGAATGAAAAAAAAAAATCGATACTCCGGATAATCGAGTCTGACCTGTATAAGGAATGTTTAAAGCAAAAAATAGTGTATTGAATTCATATTCGTAACGATGAATCTAGTTATCATACATTAATCTCAACAATTACAAATTGTTTTGATTTGCTTTCGTATATGGAATGAGGGAAAAGTATTGCATATGTGTCTTGAATTGATTGAATTGCATATTCGTATATACATCTGTAATAACTGAAACCTAGCTTTCTCACGAGGACGTTGTAATTTTTCGCTGCTCGTCGCTTTCTGAAACCCTGGAGTGCGACGAAGCACAAACATCTATGAGTTCCTGTTGCTTGTTCGTAGCTCAATTTGGAGAAACAATCCCAACTAATCAGTAAGCACGATAATGCGGCACGGTAACAGCATTATATGCGCATATAGGGTAATCATTTGATGCATGTCAGTTTTATATAGAGTAAAGTGGGGCAAAAGTTCGAGTGGGGTAAGAGTTTCTTTTTAAGATTTCTAGCTTAATTCAAAACAAATCTAATAAATGTCATTGTGGTTCGAATGCTATTCAAGTAAGAGACTTTTACTCCAAATATCATAAAAATCGATTGAGATTTGGAAAAGTTATGGCTATTTGTTGTTTTTCGACGTGAATATTGTAATTTTTGGTCAAACTTTCGTTGCATGGAACCAATTGAAGATAAAATCTTTTTCAATATTTTATGTAAGGGCGTTTCTAGGCCTATCATAAGGTTGTTTTGAAGTGTATTAGATTTTGCATAAATGCTTGAAAACAATTTTTGGCCCATAGTGGGGCAAAAGTTCGAATCAACGGGGCAAAAGTTCGACCCATGTATAAAATCACGGAAAAATTTGCAAATTGCCTAAAATCCACATATAATCTTCAAATTTAGTTATATTTGTCTGATCGTGCCAAAACTGTCACCAAAATTTTACATTTCCGCTTAGTTTTGCGAAAAACTGCTATTTTTGGGTATATTACAATTAACCCGGTTTTGGGCAACTTTTTGATGAAAATTTAGTGTGTATTTTTCGGCAAACTAAAGTTTACGGCTGGTGTAAGGTATGCCTGTCATAAAAGGATCGATATTTTGGGTTTTAGCCAGCGAACTTTTGCCCCACACTAGATTCGAACTCTTGCCCCACCGGTGGGGCAAAAGTTCGAATAAGACAATCAATTTTAAAACTGTTATAACTAAAAATGGGTAAATATTTTGACACAAGTTTGTTCAGCAAAATTATAGCCAATATGTTGAAGGTTCACTGTATGGTATTTGTTTTGTTTTAACTGCTATTATTTTCCTGGAAACTTTGATTATACCACTAAGGTCGAACTTTTGCCCCACCTTACTCTACGCATATAATGCTATTATAATGCCAGAAAAGGCGAAACAGCGTGCCATTATAGTGCCAAGATATAACCGTGCTTCTCTGCACCACTAATGCTGATATAAGACCACGTGAGAAACGTCAGTTGTTTTCGCCAGGTTTTTAGGGCGAATATTTTGTGCTTTCGCGTACGCAGCCAGAGAGCTTTCATGTATGCCGCCAAGCAACTGGTACACGAGGTAAATAAATGAATGAATGAAAACGGTAACCTCGAATAGTATGCAAAAAATGTAATAAAATGATACAGATAGTACTTCTCCGTATCAGACATATTCATTTTGGTAGTTTCATCCTTTTGAGGACTTGCAATTGCCACATTTTGATCCTCGTTTTAAGATGATGAAATTCCTCATTTTGCGTCTCGAACCTGCGACACCCGTATTGTTGAGTTGTTGTCCTGCTCCTTTGCTCCTACGGCCACATAAAATGAATAGTAATGGAAAGAAAAGTGACCAATTTAAACCATCACTTTTCCCCGTCATAAAACCTGCAATTGTAGTAGTGAGAAGATTTATGTTTGACTCCCTCTTACCACTATATGCAAACACAAAGCACGTGGTATATCTGTCAAAACACTGGATGGCATTTAAACATGCCCTGTAATCGAATATAAAGCCAATATAGTGCTTATTTAATGCCAGTATGCATCAGGCTTAGAAGCATTAATGATGCTGTAATAGGGTTTCTATGCAGCGGAAGTGCTGTTATAAGGTGTGTAAGCATTTGTGGTGCTATTATAATGCATGTAAGCATCTATGATGCTGATTAAGGGCTTATTATTAGTGCTTATGGTTACTTGGGTTTCCCTAATGTCTCCAGAAACGGCCACCGGAAATAGACGGAAGCCACTTAATACTCTCGGGAGAGGAGTAAGGAGGTCGGGACCTTTCAACAGGTACGAATTGAACGATACCCCAGCGACTTTAGCTGTGGCATCCCAGATCAGCCGAATTTTACCCGGTTTCTTGGGGTTGACGACAACTCCAAGTGGCAGAAACCAAGTTTTCTGTGGATCGATAGCTGTCACCTCTGATTCGCTGATATTGTGAATATAACCCTTTCGCTCATAGTCGCTGATTTGCTCACCAACTCGCTGCATCATTTTTGAGTTACCACCTAACTTCTTCTCGAGAGCCTTCATCCGTCGAATGGCCATCGGAAAGATTTCTAGTAATTCCGGATCATCGAACTTCCAGAGGAGTCCTGTTTCGAATCCGGTTGCTGTTCGCCTTGTGGTATCTTCCTACAATTTTCTCGCTCTCTTGTCCTCGTCCGATTCATATTGTCCCACGTGAAATCCCGTAGCTGTTCATTTAGCAGAGCGTCTGAACTCGCCGCGGCCGCTGTGTGGAAGTTCACAATTGCCCAAGGAATGGGTTTCGCAGATGTGCGGCCATAGACTCCCCAACCTAGTCGACATTTGGCGGCAATAAGGTCAAATGGTCCTCCCTCTCGTACCCTCAAAGGAACGCCGAGGCGAAGATTTTTTAGCCCGATCAATAATTTGGGTTGTGCTAGATCGTAGTCTTCTATCGGAAGCCCCTTGAGATGTGGGAAACGTGTGGTCATTTCTCTATAGTTGAAACGCTGCGCTGGAAGAAGGAGACAACTCACGGTGCGTGCTTGGTGAAGGTCATAACGTTTGTCGTTTCGTTTACCAGATATTTCCAGGCTCACCTCCTCCGATCGCAGTTCATTGCGCTCCATGTTCCCAGTCCATTGAAGAGTCAATGGTTTCCTAGGCCCGGAGAGGCCTGTTCGTTTGCCACTTTTTCCTCGAGCATTGTAATCTGCGAACTCTTGTCAATAAAAGCGAATACCGTTACACTCTTGCCGTTTCCGTACAATACTACAGGCAGTACTCTGAACAGCGTTTGATCGTCGTCTATGGGAAATTTCCTCGACGAAACATTCACGATGTGGGTTGATGGCGCAGAGGAAGACGACGAATGCAAAAGCGTGTGATGTTTGAGTCGGCATCCCGAGACTCCGCACCCCTGCCAAGACCTACACGGCCATTTGCCGTGATTGTTCAGGCACATTCGGCAAAGACCTTTCTCCTGTACCTCCTTCCATCGTTCCTCCAGGTTTAGCTTTTTGAACTTGTAGCCTTCAGCAACTCGGTGGCCTTCACGATCACATATTCGACACGATTTTGGTGATTTGCGAGTGTTTTCCGCCGCTGGTTTTGGAGCCGGAATATCTTCATTTGAATGAGCTTGAACTCTAGCTTTCTCACGAGGACGTTGTCTCTCGTCGCTTTCTGAAACCCTGGAAGTTCGAAACTCACTTCACTGGCCTCGCTGACCAGCTTGCCCATGAATTCGCCGAACGTTAAGACGGTAGCCCCCTATGTGGATGGAGCCTTCTCGACCAGCTCCTGCATGACCATCGGGTTGGCCAGATGCTCTTCTTGTTCCGCCACCTGAAGATGGTCGACGAAATTTTACACCGCCAATCCAAATTCCACAATGGATTCCAGGCGGTCATGCCTAGGTCCTGGAGTCCGCTGAATCTTTGCATGTAATGACCGAATAAGAAGCTCGGGACGAGCGAAAAGCGTGCGAAACGTTTTCATCACTTGCGGAACGTTGGTTGGAAGCAATAGTCTGCTTCAGTGCGCATCGTACCTTCGAGCTGTGCGTACACGAATTCTCTCTGCTCTTGGAAGTTTTCTTAAAAACAGTACTTTTCAGTGCTACAAAAACAGTGCTTTTCAGTGCTAAAATTAATTACGGTACTTTTCAGTGCTACTTAAACAGTATTTTTCAGTACTATTCTTTCTACTCTTGATCCCTTTACGATCCTTGTTTGAACCCGTGCCTTAGATTTTTCGTTGGACCCGTTGGCGAAAGCTAGCGGTGGTAATCCTTCTTGGACACCGTCTTGGGAAAAAATCTCTCGAAGGTCACGTCTTCTTTCGTTCATTAACTAAACATGGTATCAACAACTAACAAAAGGAAGGGTGAGTCTCTGAATTCACAACTTTCTTCCAAAAAAGTGGGATTTAAAACTGTCACTAAACGTGACAAGAATGGAAGAAAGGACGTTTCTCCGGAATGCGATCTTTCTTCCAAGGGTGAAATGAATAATTGTATCGTAATGAGCAATCAGTTTGATGCTCTAGACAAATTTTCCGAACACCAAATCGAAGCAGCCTCTAGCCCAGGCTCTTTGATTCAAGTGAGGAAGCAAAGAGTGCTGCCTATCGTATTCAGTTGTTCCGAATTTGGGGGATTTAGGCAGGAGATCTTGAACTCCATTAGGGGAGTCAAGGTTTCCTTCCAAATCGCAAAGAAAGGAGACTGTCGCGTTTTGCCGGAAACTCTTAAAGATCGCGAACTTCTTCTCAAACATCTTGAAGAAAAAAAGCACATTTTTTTACTCATGACGACAAAACTGAACGTTTGTTCAAAGTCGTCTTGAAAGGTTCTCAAGTGAACATTAGTCACCTGAAGAGATCAAAAATAAAATAATTGATTTACTTGGATTTTCCCCAGTCCAAGTAATCATTATGAAAAAGAGTACCCAATCTTGCATTGTTCGGAAAGGGCTTTCTCAAGAATATTATTTAGTTCACTTTAACAAAAAAGAACTAAATAATATTAAAGCTTTAGAAAAAGCCAAACTTATGTTCGATGTCCGTGTGACATGGGAACATTTCCAGAAACCTGGAGGAAATTACCAGAACCCCACTCAGTGCCGTCGGTGCCAAAAGTGGGATCATGGTACAAAAAATTGCCGCATGGATGCTAAATGCATAATTTGCGGAGGTTCTCACGCCAAGGACGCCTGTCCAGTGAAGGAAGATACCGATAAGTTTAACAATTGAATCTAATGATTGATGCAATGTTCAAAGCCACCACTATGACTGAAGCAGTCCAAGTTGGTGTAAAATTTACAAATCAAATAGTTATTGGATTACGTTTTTCTAATGGATCCAAATAACAATTTAAGTATTTTAAATTGGAATGCTCGTTCTCTGAATGGTAAAGAGGACGAGCTGTTTAATTTTCTTACAGTTAATAACGTGCATATAGCAGTTATTACCGAAACGTATTTAAAACCTGGATCGAAAATCAAAAGAGATTCTAACTTTTTTGTGCATCGTAATGATCGACTTGATGGGGCATGTGGGGGAGTTGCAATCATCATTCATAGGCGAATAAAACATCAACTGTTTTCGTCATTTGAAACTAAAGTTTTTGAAACTTCAGGTGCTTCTGTTGAAACACAGTCTGGTATATATACTTTCATAGCTGCCTATTTGGGGCCCAGATAGCCGTAGCGGTAAACGCGCAGCTATTAAGCAAGACCAAGCTGAGGGTCGTGGGTTCGAATCCCACTAGTCGAGGATCTTTTCGGGTTGGAAATTTTCTCGATTTCCCTGGGCATAGAGTATCTTCGTACCTGCCACACGATATACACATGCAAAAATGGTCATTGGCACAGTAAGCTGTCAGTTAATAACTGTGGAGGTGCTCATAAGAACACTAAGCTGAGAAGCAGGCTCTGTCCCAGTGGGGACGTAATGCCAGAAAGAAGAAGAAGCTGCCTATTTGCCTTTTCAATGCTCTGGACAGCAAGTTAATTTGCTCCAAACTGACTTGCGAAAATTGACTCGCAATAAGTCATTTTTTTTGTCATTGTTGACTTTAATGCCAAACATCGGTCATGGAATAATTCTCAAAGTAATTCCAACAGCAGAATTTTATTTGATGAGTGCTCTACAGGATATTTCTTAATTCAATACCCTGATAGCCGTACATGTTTTTCCTCTTCTAGAAATCCATCTACGATTGACTTGGTCTTAACCGACTCTAGCCATCTTTGTAGCCAATTAGTTACTCATGCTGATTTTGATTCTGATCATGTCCCTGTTACATTTCAAATATCCCATGAAGCGATTCTCAATCCTATAAGTTCTACTTTCAATTATTTTTGAGCCGACTGGAATATATATGAGACGTATATTGACTCTTATCTTGATGATAACATATCTCTACAAACAAAACATGATATTGACAATGCTCTGAAACTCTAACAAATTCATTATTGCAGCCAGAGGCATTGCAATACCCAAATGTGAAGTAAAATTTGAATCCGTGATTATTGACGATGATGGCAATTTCAACGCACTCGTGATCCAGTCATGAAAATTATTTGGCAGGATCTGCAGAAAAAAAAACGATTTTCACAATTAGGAAACAAAAATTTTGAACATAAAATTTCTCAATTGGACGCTTGCTCTAAGCCCTTTTGGAAATTATCGAAAATTAAAAAAAAAACTTAAGAAGTTAATTCTGGCATTGCAAGATGAAAACAAATTATTACTAACTAATTGCGGAAAAACTCAAAAACTTGCTATGGAGTTTGAAAGCGCGCACAATTTCAATTTAAGACTTACTCGTCCAACAAAAAATAAAGTTACTCCGGACTTCGAAACATTCTCAATCAAGAGAACGTTTTCGAAAATTCCTGGGAGACTGATTTGGAAGAAGTGAGAACTATTATTAAAAAATTCAAAAATATGATAGCTCCTGGCGATGATGGAATTTTTTTACATTCTCGATAAGAAACATCCAGAAAGTAGCTTGCTATTCTTAATTGATATATTTAACAAATGTTTTCAGTTGGCAAATTATCCTGCCAATTGGGAAAATTCTAAGGTTGTACCAATTTTGGAATCAGACAAAAATCCTGCAGAAGCTTCTAGCTATCGTCCAGTCAGTTTGCTTTCCTCCATCAGTATACTTTTTGAAAAGGTCATTTTGAACAGAATGATGGCCCACATCAACGAAAATTCAATTTTTGTCAATGAACAGTTCGGATTCCGCCATGGACATTCGACCACTCATCAACTTTTACGTGTAACAAATTTGATTCGTTCCAAGCAATCTATAGGCTATTCCACTGGTCTTGCTCTTCTAGACATAGAAAAAGCATTCGACAGTGTTTTGCATGAAGGTTTAATGGTAAAATAAGGAAACTTTAATTTTCCAACATACATACATTGTTAGAATAATCCAAAGTTATCTATCAAATCGTACACTTCAGGTTTATTACCAGAACTCGAAGTATGAAAAACTTCCTGTAAGAGCTGGTGTTCCTCAAGGCAGCATTTAAGAGCCAATATTATACAATATTTTCACATCTGACTTACTTGAGTTACCTCAGGGATGTCAAACATCTTTGTTTGCGGATGACAAAGACCTCTCTGCCAAAGGACGGAGCCTGCGTGTCATCTGTAGTCGATTGCAAAACAGTTTGGATATATTTTCTTCATACTTGCAAAAATGGAAGATTCCTCCTAATGCTTCCAAAACTCAACTAATAATATTCTCACCAAACGCACTTTATTTTAAACCTTTAAGTAGACATATTGTTACGAAGAGAGGGGTTCCAATCAATTGGTCATATGATGTTAAGTATCTAGGACTCATGCTAGATAAAAAAAAATAACTTTCAAGAATTATATTGAGGGCATTCAAGTCAATTGTAACAAATATATAAATAGTCTTTATCCACTTATTGACAGAAAATCAAAATATTGTCTTAAGAATGTCATGCTTTTGATATTCAAACAAATTTTCAGGTCAGCCATGTTGTATGCTGTACCAATATGGGCTCGAGAAAGAAAGCTCTGTAAAGAATTCAAAATGAAACTTTGAAATTGATTCTGAAGCTTCTTCCCTGGTGCGGTACTAATGAGTTGCATAGAATATCCAA
This sequence comes from Aedes aegypti, assembly GCF_002204515.2. NCBI lineage: Eukaryota > Metazoa > Arthropoda > Insecta > Diptera > Culicidae > Aedes > Aedes aegypti. The sequence continues at coordinate 366,360,826 of NC_035108.1, read as the reverse complement.
TATTGAAACAATGGAACAAATGCCGAAATTGTTTTAAATATTTTAGACAAAAATCGTTGAAATCTTCTATACCCACGATTATCCCTAAATTATATACTCCTGACGTTATGACAGCGGACTTCAAATATGAGTTTAATCTGTTCAAATCGAATGCTTCTTATAACTACTATTCACACTCCTAAACCGTATCCTGCTAATCACCTTGACAGCTAGCATTTTTGAACTATGGAAACGAAATCAACATGTACTCGACTGAAGAAATTTCGTAATCACGTGAACTCCATATTCGTCTATACCAACAGTTAATACATTGTGGAGGGTTAAGGTTTCGTACGGCATGTGTCTTCGGCACTGCAGATCTGCCTGGCAGCAAAGATAAATTATTCACAGGGGAGCTGGTTGGAGCTCGGCGTAGTTTGATCGCAAACTCGGCCTGGGTACCTTAACCAATTGGGGTGATATGGGTCCGAAAAGGCCAACCGGTGTGGTGAAGGTGGTGCATCTTCGCTTCATACAGAAGGTACCGCCATTGGTGCCGACGCCGACCGGATCGATTGCAAAAGAAATGTTTATTTGCTCTTTAGCCTCTGACGGTTTTGTCGGCGCAAAATTGTAAGGGTATGCGTAAAATTCAATACATTCTGTGCTTAAGAAATAAATTCAAAAACATTTTGTTTGCTCTCTGAGTATTTTCATGTTATTCAAATTTAAATAATACAATTTTAAAAATTACCTAATCAAACATTAATGCTTATCGATAGACGTCTGACTCATCGATTTTTCTCTGACCTCAATTCAAGACTCAACTTTCAAGGAAGGGCATATTATACCTTTTTATCCTAAAGATAAAAATATCGAAACAAACAATATCAAAAAAATCATTCCGCTTCGAAAAATTCCGTACAAAACAGGAATTGGTATTGAATTTCTTTATATATGTTTAAGTTCTGTTTCGTATCGCCGTATAAAATTTACATATCGCACACTCTTACCAACTAGCGTGGAACTGGTCCCATCAGCCGCAAGTGTCCGTTGTTCGTTATGGTTGATCATCGATTCTAGGCTAAAGTGCGTCGTCGGACGATGCGAGTCCAATGTGACTGCATTGCGGGGTATAATTAATCGTGGGTCGGATTGACGGTGAGGAAGATTTTATGCGTAAATAGCTGTGCTGACCCATGAACTCCCATTGCTGCGGAGCGCCCAAGATGATGAGAAACAAGTTTCGTTTTCTGGTGGACTATCCAGTATGACGTGTATCCGAGCAGGACCATTTCGTTGAGATGGAGTTCTTTCGAGAAAGGTCAAGATTGTCATCTGTTTGCGCGGTGCACGATGATGGATTGGCAGCGCCGGGGAGTGACATGCTCATGAATATGGTTTTTGGTGGTAATATTAGTTTGTTTTCCTTTTTATATTCAATTTTTAAGTTTGAATTTTATAGCTATTTAAAGACATACTTATCGGAATCGAAAAATAGCCGTTGCAATGACCATTTTGTGCCCGTGTACGCGAGTTTTCAAATGTATGACTTTGAAAAAGGTGAGAAATAGTGAATTGACGAAATTGATTATTTTGATTCTAAATTTCCTTCTAGGATCGTGTATTGATGGTTCCGACACAAGATTTGTGGCCTTTACATGATGCGTTAAAAGCCCGAACCCTAGCGTTAGTCATTTTCATCCTTAGGTTATATTCTGGTGATTCAGGATTTTGCAGTATCTGGTCCTTTTTACCGGTAACAGTCTTTGTGGCCTGCCTCACACGAAAAAAAAATGGGACATAATGAACAAGGAGAATATGATTTCGAGAGGAAGGCATTTTTATGCCCTGGAAATACACCATGACCTAAAGTCACAAAATCATGAATCATTTTATCATAACACCAGGTGTACGTCACGTTTCCAGTTTATAGCGAAGAATAACATTAACAATATTTATGGATTTAATAATTTGTCATATATGATTGAAATTTTTGATAAGAAAAGTGGCAATTTTGATCATTAAATCATAAAGCAGGATCAGGAGTTATGAATACAGTTTATGAAAACAAAAACTTTTATCATAAATTATGATACATGTCATTTATGACTCCGTTTTTGTGATAAAAAGTGGCAAGCAGAGTCATTAAATCATGAAGTAGAATCTAGAATCAATAAATCATTACATGAAAATAAACATTTTACGTCTTAATTGACGTAAGCCAACTAATATTTGTCATACGTAAACAAATAACAAGAAGATAGCAATCGCTCCGGATTTTGTGCCGGTAGTTTCACCGTGAAAACGTTTAAAAAACGTCAACCTAAAGTAAGAGTTTTCATCCAAAGGTAGGAATCATTTCATGAAGTTTTTTGTTTCAAATCTATTTATATTCGATGTAAAGTTTACCGCATTTGTTTCTATAATGCTCAAATGAATTAAAAATACCTTGTTGAGGTCAATATAATGAAAATCGTGTCAATTTTCTCTAAAAATACTGCCGGTTTCGAGTATTAACCTGATAAAAAAAAGTCAGCATCGTTTATTGTAGTGAATTAATGAAGCGTGCAAGTGGCAACCAAATTATGAGTCTTGATATTTGAACCTGTTCACAAGCGTTTGTATCGTAAAGGTTATCGACGGAAAAACAATGGGGTACTCTAAGTTTAACTGTCACGTCCTGTCCTAGGTGGATGTAAGACGTGGAGAATACATCGCATAAGAACAGTTAAAATCGCCGACGAACTTATCAAGTAATATCTTGGGTTAACGTTAATCAACCCAAATAACCAAATAGCACTCTAATTCGCCCTGCGTGCCAATATAGTGCCGGCTGACATGCGCTATATTGGCAGTTCAAAAGCTTTATAAGGTTAAAATGGCGAATTAGCGTGCTAAAGGCTACTTGGGATTGTCCGGAACTGCATAGTCAAGGTGGAAGCTTGCAAGCACATCGTGAAACAATGTGGAAGCTCTCGGAAATGCCGCCAAGAATGGCATCGATATGATGGCAAAGATCCAGAAAGCATTTACCCTCCAATTTACCCTTTTTCACAAATCAAACATTTTTAGAAGTTAATAACAGTGAAAGTGTTCATTTAACACTAAGCTAAGATGCAGGCTTTTTCTCGGGGAGGACATAATTCCAAGGATAAGAAGAAGCAGTATCTAGTACTTAATCCATTAACACCCACTGATCTGTTTTGTGATCATGAGAGATGTGGATATTGGAAGATGTGGATATTGGGATTATTGTACCGTCAAACGGGGTAACTTGCAACAGGGGTGAAACTTGAAACACTTCGACATGTAACCAAATTAACGTTTGGTTTAGCATTAAGTCAAATTATTGTAATTTATTTCGCCGTTTATTGACCTTAGGTATAAAACAGAAGATTTTGGCGAGTGTTTGGGTATTGTTTCTTTTATGGTTGGTTTGCTGGAGGTGAAAATCATATTACACGTTGGATTGTATGAAAATAATGCTGAAAATCGTTCCTCGTGTCACACAAACGGTAGAAATATGTAATTCGAGGCATTTGCTATCAGTTACAGTACTTAGTAGTGTACAAATTGACAATATAAAAGTTTTGATAATTTGATGCTTAAACACTATAAAAATTCAAAAACGTTTTTGACTACCCTTGTGGGGTAACTTGCAACAGCAATTTTAATCTCAATTGTTCGATATTTCTTGCCGCCTGTCATCAAAAACACATGAAATAGCAATTCTCAGTCAACGTTTTATTAGACCAACCAGCCCATATAAATATAACAGACACATAAATTTTCCATAGTCGTCGTATCCTTGTTGAAATCAAATGTTACTGGATTGCATTGCTCATTGCTTTATCTAATGGAGCAAAGAATAAAATCCTAATCAAGATTCTTCTTGAACCTATAATAATTATTATATAATGAACCAGATGTGTGAAATAGAAAAAAAAAAAGTAGTATATATATATGGTGCACATCCTCACGTATTTGCTTAATGATCGTTAACATTCCAAATTCATATACAAAATACATGCCAATATTCTTCTGAAATGGTGCACGTTTCCCTGAAGTCATCCAGTGCTAAAAATATTGATTTGACAAATTCAATGGTTGTATAATTGAATTTTAAAAGATATTGATATTTTGCTTTTTACACTTTTGTGATTAAAAATGCCAAATTTTCAAGCTTTATCAAAAAATAATCCAGGGGTGCTGCAAATCATTTGAAAACGGCCTCTTTCTATACTTTTCTTGCACTTCAAGACCCATATAAACGCGTCCCTGATCCATCCAAAAAAAAAATTTGTCGAATAATGCTATGTTTGTGAGGACAATATAACCGGAGCGGAAAACACGCAGCTTTTCAGCAAGACCACGCTGAGGCCGAGGATCTTTTCGAATTGAAAATTTACTCGACTTCCCAGAGCATAAAGTAACTTCGTACCTGCCACGCGATATACACATGCAAACATGTTCAATCGGCAAAGATAGCTCTTTGTAGATAACTGTAAAAGTTCTCCTAGGAACACTTAGCTGAGAAGCAGGCTCTGTCCCGGTTGGGAAATAACGCCAGAAACAAGAAAAATAATCTCATGTTTGGTATTTGGCATAGTGTCTATTTAGATCTGGATGAAAAATCGCATGATCTAAACGAATCCGGCCAAATCTAATTGTTGGTACCCTTGATGCTCTTGTAAATCTGAATGAAAAATCATGAAATTTGAACCGTCGTACCACACAGACATTTGAACTTCTGGATATGATAGTTCCTTCTGAAATTGGTTTCAGATACCCTTGTGCCCTTGTGTCCAGAGTGGCCATGCTAAATCGGTTCAAATATGGATTTTTGAGAGTTTTTTTTTTTTTTATCTTTATTAACGAGATTTTTAGCCCTGGGCTAGTTCATCTCGGGACCAGCGGCTTTACTTCCCTTCCGAAGGAAGTCGTCACTACTGAAATTTTTAGTGACTATCTAGGGGATGGGATTCGATCCCAGGTCCTCGGCGTGAGAGGCGTGTGTTCTAACCCCTACACCAGGTCCGTCCCCCGTTTTAAAAAAAAAAAAAAAAAAAAAAAAAAAAAAAAAAAAAAAAAAAAAAAAAAAAAAAAAAAAAAAAAAAAAAAAAAACGGGGGACGGACCTGGTGTATTTTTGAGAGTGTTTCAAATTCATGGGTTACTTATGACCCTTAATGCATAATGAGTTCCTTTTTTGTAGCACCGTTCCTAGAGTTCGCAGAAAGCTTCTTTTAGCATGAAAATTTTCGTTTTCAAAAATTATGAAAATTCACAAAATTTCATATTTTTTCTCTTATTTCTACATAGTTACAGCTCCTTTAGAATGCCAATTGACCAAAAATGACCTCAATGCACGAGAAAGGTTAATATCGAAGCGCATTGAATAATAATCATTTTCAAACAATTGAAAACCACATGTTAATACATCATTAAAAAAATATAGATTTATGATTATGATCACGTGTAGTTTTCAGACAATTCCAACCTGTGCTTCTTGTTCGGAGCCGGCATTTTTTAGAAAACCTTGCTCTTCTGCAGTAATGCCATTGCCGGTCTCATAGCTCCACCGATATGAGCCATCCGGATTCACCTCTTGCTCCTGTCGTATAATGGGAATTGGCTCCACATCTGGTCCTTGAGGAGCTCCGTAGGCACATACCAACACCAATGCACTTATTACAATCTGCAGATAAATGACACACATCAATTTCCACTATCAATGAATTCGCAGTCCGTATCTTCCACACACACTTACAATGGATTTCATTTTATTCTTACACTTAATATTTTTCTTAACAATAACAACCGATCAATTATCACTTTAGAGCTTGAAGAGTCCCTTTGATTAAGTGGAAGTGATCCACCCTTAAAAACTATTCTCCTACTGGAAGTGCCATTACGTGTATGTGGATATTTATATGCAAATCCTCGATGTCGTCGGTGCGCAACCGAAATCAACACTGTTGTGGGCTTCCTTTGCGCGCCGAGAGTGAGTATCATCAATTGTCCACCCCACCCTTGGATCCATGGATGGCACTTCGGCCGAACCTAGCTACATTGCATTGCAGGCTCATCGTCTTCATCATCATCATCACGTTAGCCACTTGAACTTTCTTACGTTTGTGTCGCGCTCCAGTAGGTAATAATAGGAGAGACCGAACCACCCGGCACCAAAGTGAGAATCAAGCAGAAGACCTCCTTGGCCGTATCGGAACGGATTCATTCACAAACATCGAGTTTATGGCCCAGTGATTGTCAACCATGGAGGAATGGTTGTCTGAGAAGTTAACGAGAATTTTGTTCTGTTGTCTATGATTCAAATTTTATTTCTTCCAACAGTTCTGTGTTTTCGATGTGATGAATGTGTAGTAAATTATAAATTTCGAAATGAACCCATTGAAGTACAAAATCATACGACAGTGCAGTTCACTTTCTTATAATTTATATATACTTATCATTATGACTTTGTATGCAATGTTACATATACACTATTTGCGATTAGGTGGTCAATAATAGAAAAAAGGCCTTTTGCTGATAAGTTTTTCTTGTACCGTAAAACGGAGTAACTTTGTTAATGCGGATAACTTTGATAGTGCGAGACCCACAACATACTAAATGAAATAAAAAAGTTTCTGTTAATCAGTTAAGAAAAACGAATGCAGAAATAAAGAGTCTTAGTATGGCACTTCATGTCAAAGCTATTTTCGTTGAAATCAAGTACATTTGAAAATTTATATGCAAATATTAAAAGTTTATAAGATTTTAGCATTTTTGAAACGCCCACAAACTATCTGTTCTACGATCACTATTTGATAAAGCAATAATAAGTTCGTCACTTATCCTTAACAGCCTAGTTATAGTAGACATGAATTCGGTCTCAAATCTCTTAGCGAAAAACATTCGTACAAATTGGGAACATTTTTATAATCTAAGTCAGAAATTTCCATATAGCGTTAAACGCCTAGAGTTATGCAACGCCCTATAAATGTTCCGTAATTCTTTCAATTTCGTTTGATTGATTTGATTGATGATGATTTGATTGATGATTTATTGATACTATCAAAGTTACCCCAAAACAGAAAACCGTATTTCGATAATATAGAAAAAATTATATATCCATTCAGAGTAAATCTTTTGGCAATCTATCAAATGCAATCGATAGTTAGGATACCAGTGCTTGTTTTAAAAATATAAATTAGAATTCTTTGAAACAGCATGCATAAATATTCAAGTTTTCTTCGAAAAAACTATCAAAGTTACCCAGTTTTACGGTACATCATTTCATAGTAAACACTTCTATAAGGATATTTCTAAAGTATCGGAGCAAGATCTTTTGTAGTTTCACTGTGTTTTTGGCAATGGAATGATAGTTATTTAAAGATTTAAAAATAGTGCAGGGTATGGGAAAGATTGGAAACCACTGTTATAGCCTGTGTTCATTTATAATTGCCTTTACCTTCACAAGTTGTCCTGTAAACTTAACGCTATGTACAATGTTCTGAAGTTTTAGTAGCGGGACTTAATTACTATAAAAATAAAGGAAACAAACGTATTCATAATCATGACAATATTTAAAGGGGTTAGAAGCAAACGGGGCCCAGATAGCCGTAGCGGTAAACGCGCAGCTATTCAGCAAGACCAAGCTGAGGGTCGTGGGTTCGAATCCCACCGGTCGAGGATCTTTTCGGGTTGGAAATTTTCTCGACTTCCCAGGGCATAGAGTATCATCGTACCTGCCACACGATATTACGCATGCAAAAATGGTCATTGGCATGGTAAGCTCTCAGTTAATAACTGTGGAAGTGCTCATAAGAACACTAAGCTGAGAAGCAGGCTCTGTCCCAGTAGGGACGTAACGCCAGAAAGAAGAAGAAGAAGAAGAAGCAAACGGGTGTAAGGGACAAAAAACTAGTTTTGAGCAAAACCTTTGAAGTGTTTCAGTAATTTTGCACTTCATACGAATTGTATGGGAGCAAAAACCAAGCTAATTTTCTAGAAGAGCCAACCAAGTCAGATGTGATAATGTTGTTTGATATTGATCCCAAAATGTTGCCTTGAGGAAGGATTATTCTAACAATGTATGTTGGAAAAAAAAAAGTTTTTTTAATTTTACGATCAACCCTTCATAGGGTGCCGGTGCCATTAGTGGACTACCTAAGCTATAAACAATCATAACAAAATAATGAAAAGCCTTAGCAGAGATCTTTTGGCGTCAACAAAAAGATTTTAACCTCTACTATATGGGAAAAATATAAAAAGAGTGATGAAACTAAATTTTTAACATAAAATCGCTTGAGCCACTATTGGTACACATGTTCCACTAGTAGCGCTAGTGCTCCAGTAGAAGACGTTCGGGAATTATACAAGGAATTTTAAACAAAATGGCAAATTTTTACAAAGGTTTAACATTTTTCCCTCGGAACAGCAATTAATATCATTCGAATGAAGCATAAAGATCAACTCTGGGACTTTTCTCCATTTTTATACATCACTTTTAAAAACTGCTTCCATCCATTGATCCACTACTGGAACACGACGGCAACTATTGGTATAAGGGAGCAAATTCTTTGCATAAACTTAATTATTTATATGACTTTTTGATGAAATAAAAAGCTGAAATTTGGCAAATCGACTAAACTAGAGGCGATCTATCCACCAAAACTAGCACATGTCGTTTTTATCGAAAAATGTACGTTTTGTTCCGTAGTCCAATCTACTGGTACATTACAACCATTGGCACTATTGGCACCCTACCAAACACTGTCGAATGCTTTTTCTATGTCTAGAAGAGCAGGACCAGTAGAATAGACTTCAAATATGTAGGAATGGATCAAATTTGTTACACATAAATGTTGATGAGTGAACGGATGCCAATGCGGAATCCGAACTGTTCATTGGCTAAAATTGAATTTTCATTGATGTGGACCATCAAGTTCAAAATGACATTTTCAAAAACTTTACTAACGGAGGAAAGCAAGCTGATTAGACGATAGCTTGAAGCTTCTGCAGGATTTTTGCCCGGTTCTAAAATAGTTACATGCTTAATTGGTGGGTTAAGCTCGTCAAATTAGTGTGTACTTGACTAATTTGACGATCTTTGGACAGCACCGAGGATATAAAAGTGGAAAATAAGGAGTTTTATACAAAAAGGTGTTATGCAATGATTCCCACTTTTATTGATAATCATTGATACTAATAAAAGGGTAAGAACCGCGTGGAAGAAGATCTTTATAAAGATTTTCTCATGCTAGTTAAGATGTATCTATTATGAATACAAAACTAATCGTGTAAGCAAATCATGATCTACAACCACAAAATGCACGAATTCAGTCAAACAGAATACATGAAACGATCAGTTTGTACAAATTATGCAAAAAGCTCCCGTATCTTGCCTTTCCATCCCAGACTCTTTCCAGCAAGTCTGCAACGCAAAACATCGAAGACCATAAAGCACTTCCCCCGATCGACATTAATCAATTTGTTCTACCGTTGTCGCAACATTTACGAAAGAACAATTCACGACCGGAGCGGTTGTGGTTGGAAGACTTCTATGCTAATTCCCGTAATGTCTGCTGTCATATCAATTAGCATTTATAAAACAAATTATTACTAACTAATTGCGAAAAAGCTCAAAAACTTGCTATGCAGTTTGAAAGTGCGCACAATTTTAATTTAGGACTTACTAGTCCAATTGAAAATGAAGTTACTCAGGAGTTCGAAAATATTCTCAATCAAGAGAACGTTTTCGAAAATGCCTGGGAGACTGATTTGGAAGAAGTGAGAACTATTATTAGAAAATTCAAAAATATGAAAGCTCCTGGCGATGATGGAATTTTCTACATCCTCATCAAGAAACTTCCAGAAAGTAGCTTATCATTTTTAGTTGATATATTTAACAAATGTTTTCAATTAGCATATTTTCCTGACAAATGGAAAAATGCTAAGGTTGTTCCATTTTTAAAACCAGACAAAAATCCTGCAGAAGCTTCTAGCTATCGTCCAATCAGTTTGCTTTCCTCCATAAGTAAACTTTTTGAAAAGGTTATTTTGAACAGAATGATGGCCCACATCAACGAGAATTCCATTTTTGCCAATGAACAGTTCGGATTCCGCCATGGACATTCGACCACTCATCAACTTTTACGTGTAACAAATTTGATCCGTTCCAACAAATCTGAAGGCTACTCTACTGGTCTTGCTCTTCTAGACATAGAAAAAGCATTCGACAGTGTTTGGCATGAAGGTTTGATTGTAAAATTGAAAAATTTTAATTTTCCAACATACATTGTTAGAATAATTCAAAGTTATCTGTCAAATCGTACACTTCAGGTTAATTATCAGAACTCCAGATCTGAAAGACTTCCTGTAAGAGCTGGTGTTCCCCAAGGCAGCATTTTGGGACCAATATTATACAATATTTTCACATCTGACTTACCTGAGTTACCTCAGGGATGTCAAAAATCTTTGTTTGCGGATGACACAGGCCTCTCCGCCAAAGGACGAAGCCTGCGTGTCATCTGTAGTCGATTGCAAAAAAGTTTGGATATTTTTTCTTCATACTTGCAAAAATGGAAGATTTCTCCTAATGCTTCCAAAACTCAACTAATAATATTCCCACATAAACCAAAAGCTCTTTATTTGAAACCTTCAAGTAGACATGTTGTCACGATGAGAGGGATTCCAATAAATTGGTCAGATGAAGTTAAGTATCTAGGACTCATGCTAGATAAGAATTTAACTTTCAAAAATCACATTGAGGGCATTCAAGCCAAATGTAACAAATATGTAAAATGTCTCTATCCCCTTATTAATAGAAAATCAAAACTTTGTCTTAAGAACAAGCTTTTGATATTCAAACAAATTTTCAGGCCAGCCATGTTGTATGCTGTACCAATATGGACTAGCTGTTGTAATACCAGGAAGAAAGCTCTGCAGAGAATTCAAAATAAAATTTTGAAAATGATTCTGAGGCTTCCTCCCTGGTATAGTACCAATGAGTTACATAGGATATCCAATGTTGAAACATTGGAACAAATGTCAAATAAAATAATCAATAATTTCAGGCAAAAATCGTTACAATCTTCTATTGCCACGATTAATGCGTTATATGTTTAGGTTAAGTTAGGTTAAGTATATTAAAAACTTTTTTTTTTCTCTTATAAGCAGGTGAAATCAACTCACCTGTAAAAAATCTGAACTGCTACGGCAAATGAAATGTAATATGTTGTTAACAAAATGTTAATAAAATCTTAGATTTGTTTTACCAAATTAGGATGATAGTGTTGTCTAATAACACAGAACACCTAGATATAAGAAATAATGAATGTAATGTTTGGAATGATACTAATAAAGAAATTAAAAAAAAAAAAAAAAAAAAAAAAAAAAAAAAAAAAAAAAAAAAAAAAAAAAAAAATTAGCATTTATTGCAGCCAGTAGGTGCTACCCACTTTATGAACTTCACTACCGGTCCATCGGAGATGTTCGGAACGGCGATGGTCGGATACATTAACTCGATATCATTAACCTTTTGGAGACGGCAGTAGGTCCGTTCTTGGGCATATATTATTGAGAATTCTGGGTAGAAGCATGATAGGCGAGAATACATACTGCTTCAATGTATTAATTGTAGACTAAAATTAGTTATTTGCGAATGGCAACTTACACTGATAGGTATTCATTGAGACCTTTAATAAACTTGCAAGGACATGCTATGTAGCAGAAGAAGTAGATGTCAAGAGTTATTTCAGAACTAATACTGACTAGTCATCTAATAACTAAAAACAGGATTAAGGCTTCCAGTAAGTGAATTCCAGCGAACAATTTCTTCGAAGAGAAGAAACTTTCATCCATTACTCACCAAAAAAAAAAAATTTCTCTTCTTCGAAGAAAATACGCGCCGGAATTCGCCTACAGGTATCTGAATTTGATTCCCGGTATGATTCTGGATCTCCTCAAGTAGGATGAAGTTTAATCGTTTCTGCAAAAATGGGATCATTGCCGAAGAAAACGATGAAGCTGCTCATATACCACTAAGCTGAAACGAGGGGTTTCCAACTGAATTGATTACTTGTCACATCCGTAGACTTCTTCATCTTGGCATTACGTCCTTATTGGGACAGAGTCTGGTTCTCAGCTTAAGGTTCTTATGAGCACTTCTACACTTATTAACTGGGAGCTTTCTTTGCCAAAGTGCCATTTTGTAGTCCTTTGATCAATTATGTCACGCACAGGCTAAGTTCACTTACTACCTCCATAATCTTCATGCAACAACTATTGGTTTGTTCTTCAGGCACTTTGACTTACTATATTAAAACTTGGATTCTGAATTACAGAGTGTTGCTTTGATAGTAATTGAATGATCATCTCAGCATGATTTAGACTTTGTTTTCACTAATAACAAATTATCCTTACGGAGTGGAAGGTCTTTTGATTCTGTTGCAAGTTCCGATAACACGCAAGACGGAATCAAGACAAATCGTGTTCGGTTCGCGTCATTCGAGTGCGGAAAAAAAAATCGACAATAGTGCGTGGTCTTTTGATTCGATTGTATGTTCCGGAGGGCAGAGATGCACTTGAATGTGTTCTGTTCATGTTCTGTTCAAAGCTTGTGCTCACGAGAGCCGTGTTCAAGTTCAAACAATCTACATTGTTTGATCACAGCGCGCTGTTCTTCTCATGGCAACCATTTTCGATGTCATTTGTTTTTCTCGGTGTATGTTGGAAAGACAGAGAAAAATCATTGATTCCTGATGAGTAAACAAGTTTTCTACCTAATAAACCAATTGCTATTTTCAAGTATCGTTTTCGTTTCAGGATAATGAAATCTCCCGAAAATCGAGCATGTGAGATTGCCCAAAAATGGAGGGGATTCAAAATTATATGCCTTAGAGCACATTGATCCCACAGTCATATTTAGGAGTTGCCTTGATAGACTTGGCTGCTGATACAGTATTCTATCAAGGCGCGAAACAAAATGAATATACTTTTTCCATTACTTGAATATTCCTGAAACATTCCTATAAATCATTTGTCGATCTGAAGACATTTTCTAAACATTCGAGGCGTTATAGAAAAATAAAACCGCTACCCAGTTATCGATTGAATTTCATGTCGCTTTTGAAAGAAGTTCATAAGGTGGGATACATTCACTGCAAATCTGATCGCATAATTGCCTTCCAATTTGCGATAGCGTTTCGCCAAAGAGAGTAAGTTCTGTGTATACTGCCGTTATACGCATAACTGTCCCATGTTCCAAAATATGCAATCGAGAAAAACGCGTTTAAAGATTTTAACACATTTAGGCCTCGTTTTGACCAGGTGTGTGGTAAATTAAATTAAAATCATTACAATAGTATAAAGAATAGTGTGTTCATTAGAGTCAAGAGTTTGGATTATGGGAATAAAGTAAATTTAGCTACGAAATTCAAAGTGGGACTGTTATGCCTAGAAATACGAGGTTTTTGGTCAATTTCTACGCATAACAGTCCCACTGAAAGTAGTGACCAATTATGTGCTAAGCATACTGCTGTAGATGACCGTTCTTACGTATATATTGTACCGAATGTAGAGGACGTATAACCTCAGGACTATGTTAAGGCATCTAATGAAGGCTCAAGTGACATGTGCCGAACGGAGCCACGTGTGGGGTAGTGAAGAAATACGATTTTATAGTATGGGATGGAAAGCAAAGTTTTCTGTATGTGTGATAATGAGAAAATGTATGAGTAAGTGATAGAAAGAGTGGATGTGTAGGTTAGAGAGTTTCTTCTTTTTCTTTCTGGCATTACGTCCCCACTAGGACAGAGCCTGCTTCTCAGCCTAGTGTTCTATAAGCACTTCCACAGTTATTAACCTTTACGTTACCGGCCTCCGACAAGGCATTTTCAAATGGCTGCCATTTCGTCAATTCCCATTCAATTTTTTTGAAACCACTGTCAGTTTACTTTAAAAAGGTGTCAATTATTTGTCATAAATGGAGAATGCTGAATTCGGAACCATGCCGGAGATATTCCGGATTGTACTGGGGTCACGAGGGTGCCAAATTCGGGAAATGTGATTATTTTTCTATTCATTTCAGCTTCAACACTAAAGTTTTTATGTAAAACGTGAAATAATGGTCGATTGTCATCATTTCAACATAACTCGAATAAGTGGACCGTTCCGGAACATCGTAGCCGGTTCCGCCAGGGCCAGTTTGGGGACATTTCCGTTTCATGTCCAAAACATACCGTGCGACGTCTCAATCTTCATGAATTCGGGAGATCATGTCAATAAAGGAAGAATAAACTAAATTTCAATAGATGTGGCCACTCCTGAGCACCTGACACAGGTTCCGCCAGGGCCTCTTTGAGGACATTTCCATTTTTTGTCGGAAACATACCGTGCGACGTATCAATCTTCGTGAATTCAAGAGAACATGTCAATGAAAGAAGAAAAACTCCGGAAAAAACAAATGTGGCCACTCCAGATCTCCTGGCACAGGTTCCACGAAGGCCTCTTTGGGGACATTTCCGTTTTATGTCCAAAAAATACCGTGCGACGTCTCAATCTTCTTGAATCTGGGAGAACATGTCAATAAAGGAAGAATAAACTAAATATCCATAGATGTGGCCACTTCACAGCACCTGACACAGGTTCCGCCAGGGCCTCTTTGAGCACATTTCCGTTTTTTGTCGGAAACATACCGTGCGACGTATCAATCTTCGTAAATTCGAGAGAACTTGTCAATAAAAGAAGAAAAAGCTAGGTACGAACAGATGTGGCCACTCCAGACCTCCAGGCACAGGTTCCACAATGGTTTCTTGGGGAACATTTCCATTTTATATCCAAAAACATACCGTGCTATAGCTCAATCTAAATTAAAAATAACACGGTAATAAAAGATTTGGCCACTCCAGAGCTTCTGGCACATGTTCCATAAGGTCTTCTTAGGGGATATTTCTACTTTTGTCTCAATATTTGTGAATTGTAAAAAAAACATGTCATTAAAGGAAGAATCAACTCATTATCATGTGATGTGGCCACTCCATAGCTTTTGTTTTATGGCTATAGAACTGGTTCTAACAGGATCATGTGGTGACTGGCGGGAAGAGCACACATGATAGAGACAAACCATCTCTGACTGAGTGTTAATTCCCAATATCAGTCATCGATCGATAGAACCGTTCGGTTGATTGCCGTCAGTATATGAGCACATTGAAGCCTCCTGTATTTTGCCTGTGTTGGTATCAAAGCTCAAAGCTTTGAGCCAACCCTTTTCCAGTAGAGAAGCTAGGCAAAATACAGGACCCTTCGAAGCTTACTGACTTTAAAATGGCTTGCTCAATTTCCACCACCTAATTAAAAAATTTCAATCTTGTCGCTCCCTTGCGACGCCTATGCACCTATTCGTTTCCATCATTTGCTTCTATAGACTCCTTTTAGCTTTGAGTCGCATGACCGCTATAGCCATAAAACAAAATAAAATTTCTGTTTTATATCCATAACAAACCGTGTGACGTGCCAATCTTCGTGAATTCGAAAGAACATGTCAATTAATGAAGTATGAACTCGGTATCAACTAGTAAGATTACTCCTAAGCATCTGGTACTGGTTCCGCCAAGGCTTCTTAGGGGACATTTCAGTTTCATGTCAAAAACCTATTGTGCAACGTTTCAATCTTCATGAATTCGACAGAACATGTCAATTAATGAGGAATAGACCCTGTGTTTCCACTCCTGAGCATCACGTACAGATTCCAGAAAGGCCTATTTTATGACATTACCGATATTTGAATATGTCAATAAATGAAGGATGACCTCGCTGCCAACAGATCTGGCTACTCCAGAGCACAAGAAATAGGTTTCGCCGAAAACATTTTTTGAAAATTTTCCGTTAGTTGAACAAAACATGATGTGCCACGGGTAAAGCATTATGAAAATTTTGAAAAATATTCAAATAAATCTAGGATAAAATATATACAAACTGATGTGGCTTCTCTGTCAGTCTTTATCAGGATCTTTCTGAACAGATGTTTTCCACAATTTTTGGAAAACCTGTTATGCAGATCTTCATGAATACGCCATGGCAGGAATGCACTGTGCAACTAGTTAAAACTCAGCAGGAAGCTGAGAAGAAAACTAACAAGGTTGTTTCGAATATCATCAGAAATCCAACAAGAATCCTAAAAGGGGTTTGGCTAGAATGTTACCAAGAATCTATTGTAAACTTCGAAGAAAATTTTCTATTTATTACTTAATAAATTTGTTGATAAAAACTTAAAAGGAATTCGCTTTGAAACTCCTCACGAATACACTATAAAAACATTCTTATGATTTATGAAATCCCTTTGGCTTACTGACCTTTGGCATATTTACTGCCAATAATTGTTTTGACGATATAAAAAAAGAACAACCCATTGCCCGTTTAAAGAAGTGTAAATTCGACCGAACGTCGGTTCCGTCAATCGTACTGCTTACTAATGAATGGAGGAATTCCACTTGCAACAGAATAAAAATTTTGCTTAGAATATGTTAAGGATTTCATCAGAAATTAAACAATAATCTAGCCAGCAATTATCTAATTTGGAACCCTTTCGAGATTTCATCTATTACTCGCAAAGGGTTTTCCTACAGATTAGTGTTCGGTCCATCGATTGTGTCGCTTGCCCCTACGGGGGAGAGCGATGCAATGGAAATCAGACGTGTCCGGTTCGCGCAGTGCGAAGAAAACTGGTGTAATCCAGTCATAAATGTTTGGTGCATCGATTGTATTGCTTGCATCCGCTGGAGCGAGCGATGGGACCAGCAACACCCACTAACCCAATGTACTTTTCAAGACAATTGTGGACAATGCAGAGGTATATTCAGTCTTTGAACTCTCGATTCGTGCTCTTTGAGAATGGTTCGCTTATCCCAAGCCCCATTCATAAAATCTCTGTGCATCTTCGACTGCTCTGGTCAATCACGGAGTGCATCTATGAAGCTGTCATCTATGCTTGAGCTCATGCTCATTAACCGCAAAGGTTTTACTTATAAATTCTTCATGCATTTTTCTTTTTTCAATTTTTGATGCTTGAAACTCAATAAGCCAGTTTATTCGCCCAAATTCAAATTGTAGGTATTGCTCTGGAGTGGACAAATCTTCTTTTAATGACATGTTCTCTCGAATCCACGAAGATTGATACGTCGCACGGTATGTTTCCGACAAAAAACGGAAATGTTCTCAAAGAGGCCCTGGCGGATCCTGTGTCAGGTGCTGTGGAGTGGCCACATCTATTGAAATTTAGTTTATTCTTCCTTTATTGACTTGTTCTCCCAAATTCAAGAAGATTGAGACGTCGCACAGTATGCTTTGGACATAAAACGGAAATGTCCCCAAAGAGGCCCTCGTGGAACCTGTGCCAAGAGATCTGGAGTGGCCACATCTGTTTTTACCGGGTTTTTTCTTCTTTCATTGACATGTTCTCTCGAATTCACGAAGATTGATACGTCGCACGGTATGTTTCCGACAAAAAACGGAAATGTCCTCAAAGAGGCCCTGGCGGAACCTGTGTCAGGTGCTCTGGAGTGGCCAAATCTATTGAAATTTAGTTTATTCTTCCTTTATTGACATGTTCTCCCGAATTCATGAAGATTGAGACGTCGCACGGTATGTTTTGGACATAAAACGGAAATGCCCCCAAAGAGGCCCTCGTGGAACCTGTGCCAGGATCTGGAGTGGCCACATTTGTATTTTCCGGAGTTTTTCTTCTTTTATTGACATGTTCTCTCGAATTCACGAAGATTGATACGTCGCACGGTATGTTTCCGACAAAAAACGGAAATGTCCTCAAAGAGGCCCTGGCGGAACCTGTGTCAGGTGCTCTGGAGTGGCCAAATCTATTGAAATTTAGTTTATTCTTCCTCTATTGACATGTTCTCCCGAATTCATGAAGATTGAGACGTCGCACGGTATGTTTTGGACATAAAACGGAAATGTCCCCAAACTGGCCCTAGCGGAACCGGCTACGATGTTCCGGAACGGTCCACTTATTCAAATTATGTTGAAATGATGACAATCTACCGTTATCTCACGTTTCACATAAAAACTTTAGTGTTGTAGCTGAAATAAATAAAAAAATAATCACATTTCCCGAATTTGGCACCCTCGTGACCCCAGTACAATCCGGAATATCTCCGGCATGGTTCCGAATTCAGCATTCTCCATTTATGACAAATAACTGACACCTTTTTAAAGTAAACTGACGGTGGTTTCAAAAAAATCGAATGGGAATTGACGAAATGGCAGCCATTTGAAAATGTCTTGTCGGAGGCCGGTAACGTAAAGGTTAACTGAGAGCTTACTATGCCAATGACCATTTTTGCATGTGTATATCGTGTGGCTGTGGCAGGTACGAAGATACTCTATGCCCTGGGAAGTCGAGAAAATGTCCAACCCGAAAAGATCCTCGACCGGTGGGATTCGAACCCACGACCCTCAGCTTGGTCTTACTGAATAGCTGCGCGTTTACCGCTACGGCTATGTGGGCCCCTTAAGTTAGAGAGTTCATAAGATGTAATAAATTCCTATATCGACTCTTCCAGCTACAGGCTTGACAGAAACTCATCTGCGAATTCAAGGTTATTCTGCGGAATTAATATTTAACTCAAAATTCACGATACAAATCATCACACGATTTGACATTTCTTTGGACTTGGTTTGCAATATCATGATATTTGATACATCGCAAATTAAGTTTAAGAACCGCCAACATATTCGCCACTTGCACCGAAGAACCAGTTATCCGTAATAACCCAGTATGTGGTCAGGTCATCTAAAACCTCTTGAACTATTCTTCTTTTGACTTGATTTGCATCATGTTTCATATGTCGCAAGTCTCAGAACCGCCAATATAATAGCCAATTTCCCTGGGGAACAGGGTATCCAAAACAACCTGGCATGTTATCAAGTCATCTAAGAACCTTTGAGCTACACTTCTTTAGCCTTGATTTGGGAATTTATGAAGTTTAATGTTAGGTTTCAGAACCAACAGTTTAGTGGCCATTTCCCCCAGGGAACCGGGAATTCGGAACAATCCGACATGTGGTCAAGTCATTCAAATACATTTGAACCACCTTAAGACTTGATTTGATCCACCTTTGACATTGATATGTCGCAAGCCAGGTTTCAGATTCGCCAATATAATGGCCACTTCCACCAGTGAACCGGTATTCGGAACAACCCAGCATGTGACCAAGTCGTGCAATGTCGGTCAAACTATTTTTATTTAGACTTCGTTTGCTAAATCATGAAGTTGGTTTGTCGCAAGCCAGCCACTCGAAATTAAAGTGGTTACTGATTCTTCAAGTGGGATTATTTCAGTACTTCCCGTGATGAGTCCAAAACAACAATAAATGTCTAATCGATGACCGCGGTTCCAAAAACTAGAAGAATTTTGTGATTGACCCTGAAAATTCAACTGAAATTCATTGAAAAACGGATGGGAAATAGTATTTTGATATTGAAAATTTCAATCAAATTTGACGTCAGGCTCGCATGAATGATGAATGCATCCCGATAATTCAAACACATAAAACGGGTTGTGTTCCACATGGGATGTAAAGCCAACATAAAAAGATGTTCAAAACGATTATCCAAAACACCAGCTAATTCTAAACTGCCTACTGAATATTTTGCTCGAGTTCAACGCAGCGAATAGTATAGTGTGACAGTTATGCGTAGGAATACAGTAGTGGGACAGTTATGCGTGGAAATTCAACAATGGGACAAAATGACTTGGCTTGCTTTTCATTGAGTTTCCGAACAAAGTTAATTTTTGGTGGGTGTTTTCTAAAACTATACGTAAAAATAAACTGTTTGATGACAAAAAGTCAAAATGCACAAAAAGTAACATGGGACAATTATGCGTATAACGGTAGTATATATTGATGGTTTTTCCAGCTGTAATTTTGTCCAACTAGTGCTTGTTGGGGTACAAAAGTGAACCAATAAGGGACTGCCCAAAACCCTCCAACCTCGTGGTCTTTGGCCAAAAAAAAAACATAATCAAAAATTGGTTTGGCGTTTGGCTTTTCTAAGCAAATTCGCGTTACATTTAAATTTTGGTGGTTTGGAACGCTAAGGTTGAAGTTAGTAATTGTTCGTAAATGAAGTTCGTAAATTCTGACATTGGAGATCACTAGGGTAGATGTACCAATAGTGGAGGTACTAAGCACGACTGAACCTCATTTAACCGCCTAAATTCAAGAAGCGCAATTATTGTACATGTTAATGTTGTGACGGGAAGTAACGACCATCCCAAGTAACAATGAAAGCTGAACAGCAAGAGTATTTGCTGAACAATGGCTGATTAATGGTGTACAAGGCTGAACACCGTGACAGCTGAACAATAATTTGAAGCAAAGCTTATTAAACACTCTTATTCAGCAGTATACTCAAAGCTGAATATCAAGTTGAACAAGCTATTTTCCATCTACAATTTTAACTTTTGTTCAGCCATGCTGAACGATATTGATTAAAGGTTATTTAAAGCTTTAATCAAATCAACAGCCATTGTCGAAAAATTGTCCAGCTGTAGGTTGTTAAAAGTATACACACCAACGTTTAGGTAAAACACTAAATTGATTATTAAAAAACAGTTTCATCGAACTCACCGAACAACAAATATTCACATCCCGAAGCGGACATGCCCTAAACACACACCCAGGCCTAGCGTGTGTCGAAAAAGAAAAACACCTGAATTCGGCATCCATGATCTACAGTGACAACAAGATAAAACAAAGATTTCTTCTTCACATTTTCATTTGATTGTACCAACTTTCATTGACAACAATTAAACAGCAGTAATTGAAAATAATCGAGAATTCAATTTTGAAACAAAAATCACAACACACAAAACACTAACTTGTGTTTTTGCACAGCACTGATATCCCTTCTCCAGCCTCAATGCAACCTTGAACATAGTCCTTATTCAGACAGTGAATAAGAAATTACCTTGCTTTTGATAATGCTCACACAGTCTCATATGAAGCAGATGTCAAGGTAGGTGGTTATATATCAGTGGATCTCAGTTCAATTCTCAATTGTTAATGTTTACTTATCTTCATTTTTAAAACCCAGCACACATTTCCCCTATATGTTTGAAATTGTAAGTTGCGTTGATAAAATACAAAACTATGAACCTGTAAATATTTTAATATTTTTTGGTTTACTGTTGAATAATGGATGAATTAGCGATTGTTAAGCTTCCAAAGGCTGCCATCTGTTCTAAAAATAGAATCATCGTTATTGAAATGGGGTTGAATAAGCGTATGATAGACCTTTATTCAGCCTTCCATAAAGCTTCAATTAAGCTTAAGGCTGAATAAAATCGCCAGAATCAGATGTTTAACAGCTGAACAACGGTGTATGCAGGCTATGAACAGCTTTTGTTCAAACAAAGGCTGAATTGAATTAGTTATAAAAGCGTTTGAACAGCTTTAAATTGTTACCTGGGATTGTCTTAATGAGAAAAATGATTTCAACGCAGTAATCCACGGCATGTCAGTGAAAAATAATACCTCCACTATTGGTACACTGTTCCTTTAGTTGCGGTATATTTTGAATATGCGTTCCTATAGTTGCTGCATCCGTTGTTTTCTTATGGGACCCTCCACTATAGGAACATTTTACCGCAACTATTGGTACAACTAAGAAACGTTTTAGCAATTTTAGTGATATTTCATCAGTTTTAAAGCAATTTGGACGCTCTTTTCAACTATTCCGTGTATCAACAAGCCAATACGTCGATTGGCAGTGTCGGTTCTGTGGTTAATGTGATAAAATCAGTGAAAACGGCACTACCGCAACTATAGGAACACCCACAACTAAGGGAACACTTACCCTACTTCGTGATCAATCTAGGTACCGTGTGTGTGTTCAAAAAGCTGAACATGAACACGAGAGCAATAAAATGAACATTGGCGAACGCTCTCAGCTCAAGAGCGTTCAAAACACATCTCTGCCGGAGGGACGAGGTACGGAATCAAGACCAATCGTATTCGGTTTGTGTTGATCAAGTGCAAAAAGCTTCGTGTTCAGCCGAGGATGAAGTACTGGTGAGATCGTTTCATGCTTATGATAATTCATTTTTATCGTTGAAAAGCTACTTTTATTATATTTTCAAACAAGCTATGAATGGTTCGTCACTACAAGTGTCGACTTTTTCGTGTTTCATTTAAACTTAATATACCATTATGTTTTCGTCATTGGTCAAAATAACCTTTGAATAGTTCGACATAATGAATGTCGACGTAAGACATTTTTTGTTGCAACGTAACTTTTTTTTAGTTTTTAAACATACTCTGAATGGTCGACAATACCCGTATTTCTGTTACACACACACTTTCAAAATACACAAACCTTTCTGTCTTCGTCATTACTAAAAATAACGATTGAAATATAATATAATAACTTTAAATAGTTCGATATTATACACTGATAGGCAAAATAAAGTGCCAACCTTACCAGTTTTCGAATTTCTCTCATTGATTTGGTTCAAATTAAGTAAAGTTAACACACTTAAACCTTTTTTGATATTTTATTTGTGATATTCTTTCAAAGTTGCACTTACGAAAATTTGATAAAAAAGAGTTTTACTCAAAGAAAAAGAAAGTCAATTTGTATTGAAAAAAAAAAATAGTGACAAAAAAGTGCCCACTTCCTTCTTGGCCCCAGAAATGATGATTTAAGAAAAATAAAAAGCAATTTAATAGTTAATGGAATCCTCCTCCTTTGACCTTAAAGACTTGCTGGGGGCGCTTCGGCATGCTTTTCACCAGGTTTTGTAGGTGTTGTAGATCTAGTTCTTCCCAGGCGCGCTCCAAGGCTTCAAAATAATTATTTTTGTTGGTAACACAAGTTTTGTTAACCCTGGCATCGAGAATTGTGGAGGCCATTCCAGTGGTTTAATCCGACAAGACCGGAAGAAAGACTTGGTCTTCTTGGCAGTATGCTTCGGGTCGTTGTTCTAGAGAAATATGAATCTATCTTCAAGGCCCGTCGGGATCAGCTAAACCTTCAGATTTTCCCGCAAGATGTTAATGTAGGAATCTGCCGTCATTATTCCGTCGATTTTCATTAGGCTTCCTACTCCACTCCATGAAAAACACCCCCAGACCATCACACTTTTTTTTGTCACTATTTTTTTTTCAATACAAATTTATTTTCTTTTTCTTTGAGTAAAACTCTTTCTTTATCAAATTTTCGTAAGTGCAACAATAAAAGAATATCAAAAAAGGTTTAAGTGTGTTAACTTTAATTTGAACCAAATCAATGAGAGAAATTCGAAAACTGGTAAGGTGGGCACTTTATTTTGCCTATCAGTGTAAATGTCGACTTTTTTATAATTTCATTCAATATATTTTTACTGCGATACAAAAATGCTACACTAGTTTTAAGTGAAGGTTGTATTTTCCCTCCTAATCCATGGATCGCATCACCGGCCAAAGGTGACTATCAGATCTTTCTCCTCCCTCACTAACCACACCTGTCCCGTGATGATTGTGGAGATGCAGAGGTATTCTCGGTCTTTAGAAGCAACGATCATTACATAATAACGTTACTTCACCTTCCTAACTGACTGTAAGGGCTTGGCCGGCGCCGTTATTGATCAATAATATGAGAGCTGCTAAAATTGCACTTCGAGAATATGCGAAAATCCCATCCCTTATTCATTTGGATCGAAGTGCAATTCTTAGCGGTTCGGATCAATCAAGGAGTAGCAACCATTGACATGTACAGTCAGTCTATGCTATGCTATGCTATGCTAAAACTTGGATTCTGAATTACAGTATTAAATTCAAAATTCCCTACTTGAAAGCTTCTGATCAATTTCTCAAAAAATATTCAAACGACCACCATTTTTTCTCGTTGCAACCACTCCTTTGCGATTAATGGTATTCCACCTGCCGGTTTATATTCGAAAAAAGAAATGGTATCTAGGCTACTGAGGACTTATATAGGAAGCTCACTGCGGACGGAAAAGTTGAAACATCAAAACACAGGCTGTGAGGTTGTAGTAGTACCCGAGAAGAAGAAACTAACTAATGGATACCAAATTGAAATATTCCATACCAGATAATTTCCAATACTTACAACCTGAATGATGTATGAATGAGCCCTGCGAAAGAGGTAAAATACCTCAAATAATATCTCAAGCATATTCTACGAATACCAAACTGATAACTAGATCAGGTATTGTAATACCTAAATAATACTTAATGGATTTTCATATAATAGTTCAATAGTTCAACCTCCAGCAGACCTCAATAGTTATCGAACACTAACATGATGTATTTTAGAATGCTTTAAACATGTTTTTTTAATACCATTATAATACCAAAATGAGGTATTGACAACTGAACAATACCTAATTATGGTATGATACCAAAATATGGTATGCATAAGGGCATTTTTTTAAATTATCGGACAGGTTTGGGCCGGAGGTTCTCCGATTTGCATGAAATTTTCACCAGAGGTAAAGCTCGTGGATACATGACCAAAAGTGAAATTCAAAAAAATTATAGTGGCCTATTTTCCCGGAAAACTCTAGATGAATTTTCACGATTTCCATATATACCATAAACTTTAAAAATTCATATCTCCTGAACTATGCATCGTAGAACAAAAATCTTTTAGTGAAATCGAAAGGAAATTTCCTCAGCAATCTATTAAAAATATAAAAAGAAAAACATTTCCCAGAAAATTTTTCACCATGGAGAAAATTGTCAGAAAAATAGCGGAAAAACTATTGTCTGTATCATAAAAAAATTTCAAAAAAATATTTTTTGTTTCATCAATCCATACTCTAACTTTCGTCCATAGACGCCAAAGTGGTATCTTTTACCGTTTAGGCAACAGAACTGAAAAACTAATGACCACCCGCACGCTTCCCATAGGAAAATGTGTTCTATTGTGGGCCTCATAATCGTGCGCTAACGGCGGCAGTAATTTACACGCATTGTAAGTGTAACGCAGTAAACTATCCTTCCCTTTCCAGTCAGAAGAAGCTTTTCTTCAATCGGAGCACTCTCCATTGGTCTGTTTGGTGTTTTGTATGTCCTTTATATGTAACCTTTACTATTGATACTAACAGTCTTTAATTGAAAACAATCCAAACATTTAATAATATTGGTAATGATATAGGTAATAGGTACTGACCCTCAGTATCATATAGTTGCCAAGAAAAAGGGATAATTATGCAAACATAAAGTGCTATGTGTAATTTACTTGTTTTTTTAAATTTGGTACAATTTATCGAATAATTAGATAATGAACTAAAAGCGCGCGAATAAATTTTCAGTTTTGTTTTCTATACAAAATGATATGTTTGATATAAATTCTGATTGTTGCTTGGAAGAATATATGTGCATGTATATAATATCAATCAAACGTTATCAGGGACGCCATCTATTGTTCCATTGATGACTGTTGTGGAATATTCCACTGCCAGTCAGCGTGCAGCCTCTACAGTTGGCGCCAACCCAACAGTGCGCCTAACTGTATTGAGAAGCGAACGCGCGTAATGAATAATTATTGTATGTTTTGTCAGTCCGCATTGTGAGCCAATTAACTTGTAAGAATGTATTTTCTCTCGTTTTCCCACGGAGTAGGCATGCTACCTCTCAGTGGCAATAAATCTATTAAAGTGAAAGTCGTCCGTTGTATCGTAAAAGACACAATGTAGGAAAGACGTCCTGGCCGAAACAATATATTTACAATATATTATACAATATACAATATATATACAATATATTGATAAGTTTTCAAAGAGAGTGGATCTTGAGATTTGATCCTTCAAACGTTAGCATAACGGTTGATTGTAACAAGAACTTCCCGTGCGGCTCCCATAGAGGCTGTTAGCTTTAATACTAAATAACGTTGCTGATGAAGGGCACACAAAACACCCAACAGACCAATGGAGAGTGCTCCGATTGACAAAAAGCTTCTTCTGACTAGAAAGGGAAGGATGGTTTACTGCGTTACACTTACAATGCCTGTAAATTACTGCCGCCGTTAGCGCACGATTATGAGGCCCACAATAGAACACATTTTCCTATGGGAAGCGTGCGGGTGGTCATTAGTTTTTCAGTTCTGTTGCCTAAACGGTAAAAGATACCACTTTGGCGTCTATGAACGAAAGTTAGAGCATGGATTGATGAAACAAAAAATATTTTTTTGAAATTTTTTTATGATACAGACGATAGTTTTTCCGCTATTTTTCTGAAAATTTTCTCCATGGTGAAAAATTTTCTGGGAAATGTTTTTCTTTTTATATTTTCAATAGATTGCTGAGGAAATTTCCTTTCGATTTCACTAAAAGACTTTTGTTCTACAATGCATAGTTTAGGAGTTATGAGTTTTTAAAGTTGGAGGTATATAAGGAAATCGTGAAAATTCATCTAGAGTTTTCCGGGAAAATAGGCCACTATAATTTTTTTGAATTTCACTTTTGGTCATGTATCCACGAGCTTTACCTCTGGTGAAAATTTCATCCAAATCGGAGAACCTCCGGCCCAAATCGTCCGATAATAAAAAAAAAATCCCCATAAATTATTCCGAGTTATTCTTTCCTCCTCGGGTCGCGTGATGTGCTAATATCCATCGTATTAAGCTTGGATCAGTGACACCAGCATTGCAGTGAATGATACTGATACAAACCGATGCCAAACAATTCTTTCCCAAAACGGGTTTCACATTGTGCAATAAAATTCTGATAAATCTTGATCATTTATTTAATGTAATGAAATGAAATTATCACTTGCCGTTGTCTCTATTCGTCGTACCCAGTTTCGAATCGGTTGCAATCAGTTTTCAGATTCGTCTCACAACTAACTCATCGTGATATAGTGAGTGGTAAAAATACAACATATTAACGCTATGATAAAATGTTTTACTAGAATAAATTGATCTACGGGCATCTCCCTCCATTGCTTCAGCATGATGAAATATATTAATTTCCTTTAAAATTAATTGTTCACCATCAAAATTCAACCCAAACATATAAACACAATTCCTTTTGTCTGAATAAAAATGACAGCTGCTGCAGCAAAAACAACACAATCAAAGGAACCGTTTTCTACGCCGAACATCGCGACACACATTGTTGCACACAAGCTTTTTTCTCAGTACGACGGATTGATCGTTGTTTACATTCTTAAATATACGCAGTCATTGATTAAATTTTATAAAATTTTGAAAATTATAGAAGTTTTACGGCTTGTGATTGCAATGAAAGCCTTCAGTGAAGAAGTACGAAGGTATTCTGTAGTGACAATAAGTGCCCAGTGGAGTAAGTCACTGGGCCGGGAAGAAACTTGCATCGTAACGTGGTGTGGTTCAGTCGATCTCTCGGATCGTGTTCGTCCATGCGATTCCGGTAAAAAAGTGAAAAGTGGATAATTGAACTGAAGTTATTTATTGAAATACAGTATTTTTTATTGCATTTTTGGTGTACAAGTGTATGAACCATAACAGCTTTCACAAATGTATCTATGTTGCAGGTATGTGTGAATATCCGCCGTGATTGTACTACTTTTCTCCGAATGTCGTTTCCCCGAATGTTGATTCCCCAAATGCCAGTTCCCCGAATGCCATTTCCCCGAATAACCCGCTTCCCCGAAAAGAGTAGCAGTTCAAATAGGTGCTATAATAGTTTTCAGTGGTAGGATGGTGAATTAGAAAGAACGATAAGCAATCAATAGAAGGAGGTATTTTATCATTCTCGACTAAAAATTTATTGCCAAAAATGCCAAGGACGATAAAACTCGTAAGAACCGCCAATCAAATAAAGAAGGGTGCATGTTAGATGACCAGTACGTTCACCCTCCTGATATGTATAAAGTTATGATAAATTTGAGTGCAAAAAACTTTTCGGGGAAGTGGGCTATTCGGGGAAACGGGATATTCGGGGAAACGGGATATTCGGGGAACTGGCATTCGGGGAACTGGCGTTCGGGGAAACGACATTTGGGGAAAAGTAGCACAACCATCCGCCGTAGTAGAACATTTTAAGTTTGACACGACGAATAATAGCGCTGATGACGAAGTAGTACGAAACCCTATTGCAGTGGTTTTATTGCATTTTTGGTGTTTTTTGGCGCACGAACCAGAACATCTTTCACAAATTTACACTTTGGAAGCTTGAATATGCGCTGTAGTGGTAAATTTAAAGTTTGATACGATCAGTGTTGTAAGCAATCTCGGTAGTCAATACGATTTCGCTGATATTCGACAGCATTCACAACATGATTCGTTTGAGCGGAATGTCGAAAAGAAAAATGTCAATCCATTGGCTCTGATCACGACAGCTGCGCTAGGAAACGTTACGGTTTTGTTTGTTTCTGTCATTTTTCGTAATAAAGGCATTGTTTTCACTGTTAGTGTGTCACATTTGAAATGACAAGCTACTCATGTTCTTTATGATCCGATTTGTTAGAACTACATGCAAAACTTAAGATTTATGCAAGTGTCATCGTATCAGACGATATTCATCTGACAGTTTTTTATGTTACTCGATGTTCATTCTACCGTTCTTGTTGCGTGTGACGGTAGTGGATGAATGCAGAACAATGAAATGACAGCTGACCATGGCAACCAAACGAACGTCACGCAAAGTGTCAAATGTTTACAGTACTGGGTACGACGAATAACAGCGCTAATTGCAAAGTAGATCGAAAACTTAATTTAAACAAATAATTTTCCATACAAGCTAGTAATCCTGCACAAGGTTACTGATATAATTAAATCGTGCGCTTTTACAAGCCAATATCTCACAGGCAAGACGTCCCTTGATATTCTCTTAAACGACAATGGATTCAACAACCCTAAATTTAAAAAAAAAGCAGCAGGCATAACATATGTTCTGCATTGCTATCAACAAATACAACTACCAATTATAAAAATGGAATCGCGTATTGCAGCACCTTGAAAAGTTTAGCATCATCTAAATTTAATTTTATTTCGGGATTCCGAAATAAAGCTTCAATGTGATTTTTGGGAACATCTTTTGGAATGTTGCCTTGAGCCACTAAGATTTTTTATCTTAGTTGATTAAACTCTTTTCACTTGGTTTTGGTTGATGCTAAACTTAAAACTTTCGGCAGGTAGTGCACTTGAAAACAAGGACAATTGTAATGGTTCAATGGTCAAAGCGAGGTTTCTAAAAATTGTAAACTATCTTTAAAGCACCACCAGGTATATTTCATTGACCCATTCCTAATTCCTTTCCGTATAGTTCATGAAGGACATTTTAGCGTTGTTTTCAGCTTCAACTATGCTATTTTACTATAAGATTAGACACATTATAAACTTTCGCCAAATCACTGCGATTCAAATACAATGAGATTAAAATTTCTTGATTTTACACATTGATTCATAATGTGAAAAATGATGTAAAATAGTGTTTTCAAAATTCAATACAATTTTTATTTTTTATACATGTGCTATCTAGAATGTCGTGCACTGATTTTCATGAAAATCATTTAAGATTAGAGGAAAAAAACTGATTTTCAGTTTCTTACAAGGTTTCTTAAATAATACTAATGATTCAATGATGGATTCTCGAGCCTTAAAAATGTAAGATTTCTATGTTGGTTTTAATGAATTTAATAGATAGGGTTTGACACTAATTGACCCTTAACTGTGAGATGATCGTACTTCGATTACTCTGATTAATAACGATTACATGTAGATTGCACTATTATTCTGAAAAATAATCGTTGTCATTAGACTTATGCAAATGTTGAAGTTTTTGCTCCCTTATGCTAAAACGGTGTCAATTATGATGAAAATCATTCTCTCAAAATTGGAAGTGATTTATAAGGAATTTGGTTAAGCACACGCCTTTTGACGTTTATATGTAAATTACTATGGAAAAGGCTAACCTTTTCTGTTCAGTCCTCGTCATTATAATCTATGGAAAAGTGAACAAATTTTTTTGGTGTTACAACTTTGCCGAAGACCACATTTTGATAAAACGTAAAGATAATTTGTTATTATTAAGCACGAGCATGAGCATTGATGACCGTACAATTCGTAGTTGCTACTCCGTGATTGACCAGAATAGTCAAACTTGCATAAGGAACCAACATCTGGAGCTTGAAAGAAGCTTACCATCTTCAGTGTCTAATTTCGAGATTTCCAAGTACCGTAATCCGGGGTATCATTAATCAGCGGGGTAACAATGATCGGAATGACCCATCTCGTAAAAAGTTCGTATTCATTGTTGAAATATTTCCAAAGCATGAATTGCGCTTCTCTTTCTTATATTCATGAGCTAATGAAAATTAAGATGTTTTCGAAAATTGCATCTACTTCATGCGTAAAATTAACAACTTTTTGAAACAACGATTTCAATGGTTAAGGATCACACAACCGAAGATTCATGTCTCACATTATTTGTGCAAGCGATATGAGCAAGGAAAATGTGATTCTTACTAAAAATGGCATCGCCAAAAACGATTCCGTTGTCAAAACATTCATAAGAATGTTCAATTAGGCAAAATTAACGAATTACTGTTAAGAATCTAGAGTTTCCTTAGGAATTCAAATCTTCTGAAATCAAAAATACACTATAAAGACACGAGCGGTGGGTACCATTACTTATTTTAGAAATACAAAACTTGTGACATTTGGGTTTTCAAATGAAAAATTTAAAAAATATCTCAAAAACTGATCAATGTTACCCCGAATTACGGTTTTATATAGTCAATAACGATGCTGGCAACGGGTCATTGGGGAAGGGAAGGAATGTTAGTGTGACATGCATCGTTGCAAAAGACCGAGTATAGCACTGCATCTTCATGGTTGTCATGGGAGGGAGTTTTTGTTAGTGAGAAGGATTCACAATACACAATCTGGATTCACCTTGGTTAATGATGCGATTCATGTAGCCTCAGTATATGAAAAATATGTCGACAGTTATTATTTAGAACCATTCAAAGTTTTTATGTAATTACAAGCAGAAGTAATGGTAAGTGTTCTTCAATATGTATTAGGTAAACTATGAATTATAGTTCGCCAACACCGAGTGCCAAACCAATCATTGTTTTTTTTTTCTAACAAATACACAAATGCAACATTCATACCATTTTCAAGATAAAAATATGCGTAAATTCATTCCACTCTTTGGAAATACAAGCATGAATCGAGCTCACCAATTGATGATCCATTGCTGATGGCGGAGTCATTTTTATCACCAACAAGCTTGAAGCATTCGGGCAAGCTTGCTTAGGCTTCACGAAACACTGCCCAGAAAGACGCGATAAAACAGGAAAAAAAAGACGAGTTTGGTCTTCACGAAGCCGTCCGTAAGGATAATTTGTTATTATTGATAACAAAGTCTGAATCATGCTGAGAAGATCATTCAGTTACTTTCAGAGTAACACTGCTTTTTTGCTGTAGAACATAGTAGCCTAGATTACTTTGATTTATTCTTCCCACCAGCAGCACCACTGTTGCCTGCCGAGCAGTTGGTGAAGCATCCTACTTGCAAACTCACATTATGATGATGAATAACAATTTATCCTGACGTCTAATCAAAATGTGGTCTTCGAAAAAGTTGTAGCTGAAAAGATTTCACATGAGAAGAATGTGTTCATTTTAATATAGAATATTATGATGAAGAGATAGAGAGCTGAACTTAAAAAGTTGGCATTTTTATAGCAATCTCCATATAAACCTCAAATGGCGTGTGCACAGTCAAATTTCTTCCGAATCATTTCAAACATTGGGGGGATGCTATTTATTTACCATAATAAAAATGGGTGGGAGCAAAAATTTCAAAATTTGCATCACTCTAGTAATCAAAAATTAGTTTCAATTGAAAGTAATAATTGATTACTGAAATGTTTGTTGAAAACCTTGTGCTGAAATGCAGTTGTTTCTTTCTGGGAAGATGTCTTATCAAATAGATGAATGACTAGTAGGGCGATTCAAATTTCAAAAATGTATGAAAATCCAATCTCCCATATGCTTATTATCATCCTTACAATAAAAATAGTGTTCTGTGAAAGTTTCAGCTTTCTTTGTGGTGATTTGAAGGTGGCCCAAATTACTATGGAGAAATTTCGAGAAATTATCCAAACACGCTAGTACTGTAATGTGAGTAGATACTTGTCATCCCATATTAAAAACTAATTATTCAAACCTTAATGAAGGATGTTGCTGAAGAAGCAAATTCCTTTTGAATTAATTTTGTTTGGGATGTTTGTGCATGTTTGCAGGGTTATTATCACATATTAGGCTATATAATAGTAAACAATCTTATGAATACCTCTTCTGATATCCGTTGGATTGAATTTCTTTCTTCGGAAAATTTCTATATTATAGTTTGAAGAATAAGAATTTACTATGGGATAATTAGCTTGTACTTACATTACAGTACTAGCGTGTTTGGAACATATCTCAAAATTTCTCCATAGTAATTTCCATATAAACCTATATTGTCTTTGGGCCACCTTTAAATCATCACCTAGAAAGCTGAAAATTTCACAGAACAGTATTTTTATGGTAAGGATGGTAATGAACATATGGGAGATTGAATTCTCAAACATTTTTATATTTTGAACCAGCCTAATGACTACCTTAATAAACCTAGTCAGATGAAAACCATCAACCACGTTTGAAGATCAGAATTTCATGGTTACCGTACCTAAAAGCCTTTACATATTGACAACCGCTTTTTAACATCAATAATGTGAATTATATCAATTACCCTGCAACATACAAGGCACGTACGGAATACAGCCATTTCTTACACCCATCTGCTCGATCGATCGAAGCGCCAGTTTATCAAGGAAAGCTGCGGTAGTTAGCGATCAAAATATCACCTTTATCGAACAAATATGGCTCTCCACTGTGCGAGGTACGCATCGTCCACGTCCGGCGAGACTATAAATTTTTGACTCTGACCTTTATCCAGAAGAGGATGATCAAGTACGATCCTCGTTCATGCGAACAAAGTTCTTCTCTGTTTAACATACGGAATAGGGCGTAAATCACATGATTTAGGAAGAATCGCCGATCAAAACAATCATAATTTGTCGGATATTCGTTAAATCGTTCACTCACCCACTTGAGTTGATCATAACATCTTGTTAGCAGCAGCAGCATAGGATTACGTTTCGTAGTAATTGATCAATCTTTACGGTATCTTTTGTAAAGAGGGGTTACTGGAAACTCGATGACACTGACCTGTCCCGAGAGCGTAGGTCATCGGTCAGGAAACACTTAGGTTGAGAAATATCATCTTTTTTTATCTGATGAATTCGGTACCATTTCAATTGATAATTGATGATGGTGGAACACCAACCCTCTAATTCCCAGTCTTCAGGTTCTTATTGATTTAAGACACCACGAATCAGATGGATGCTAGTTAATCATGCTGCTATGTTCAAACATAGATATAATAGATTTTTCGAATTAATCACCAAAATTTGTAATACCAATTCTACAAAAATTGTATAAATTTGATTATTTCTTTTTTAAACAATTTAATGTAAAGCACCATATTTTGGTAAAAAAAATTCAACTTAAGTGTTGGGGTAGAAAGGGTTAAATTCGTTACGGTGGCACGCAATAGTTGTATCGGAGTGCCTTATCGTAGAGTTTAGTTTGTTAGACATACACGTTCAGTGAGATCGCCATTGCAATAGAAGCAGCGTGAATTTGTTGATGGTTATTCAAGACATGCATAATCAATCTTATGATTTGATGTAACAATCTTCGTAGAATACTGTGGAATGATTATTTTCGATGTTGCATCTGAAATCTAAAATAAAAAACAGGTTTTCAGAGGTTCATTGTTGTATTGTAGAAAGAATAAAAAAGCAATAATGTATAAAGAATAAAGTTATATAGAAAACCATCAGCAATCTATCCATAAATTCCTTCAATGCTTATTTTGGATTAATTCTACGCATTCCTGATGGAGTTTTTCAGAAATTATTCGAAGGAACTAACGATTCCTATTTTTCCATGTATTGCTTCTACAATTATAATACAATAATTAAAAATACCATAAAAAAAGTTTGTAAATTCCATCAAGTAATGAAAAAATGGTTTCAACACCAACTTGTTCGCCATAGTAGCATAAAAAATATTTAAGATGTTGAAAAAAATACCTTCAAGCAGAAATTCCATCTGCTTTAACGCCAAGCATTGGACAATCAGAAAAGACGAAAAAAAGAACAAGAATGTTTGTAGTTAATCCTACAAAAAACACTTAAGCTTTTCTATGATGTATATATTCAGATATTTAGTCAAAAAAATTACAGAAATACTACGGTACGTGCTAAAATTTTCCGACAAAAATTAAGTAAACTTTTCCGAATTCAATTTAAGCTTGAATTTTTACTCCAAAACGTGTTTTTTAATCTATAAATCTAATAAAAATTGAATATGGATATGTATTGATTCGTACAGTAATTTACAAAGTAATTTCTAAAAAAAATGAGGTACTTCTGGAGTACTTTTTAACCAAAAAATGGAGTGTGGTTGGATTTCAAGAACCCAAATAAATTTTTGATTGATTTATTTTTTAAGAAGTTCAAGAACGATTTGAAAATGTTTTAATTGACCTTTTGAAAATTTCTTTAGTAAATTCCCAAAACAATCGCTAGTACTCTTTAAAGAAAATCAAATCTGTGGAAAATACTTGGATGGATCTCCGGTGCATTTTTCAGGAGGATCCTAGGACGACATCCTATGAGAAAAACGTTCTGAAAAAAATCGTTGAATAAATTGTTACGGAAATTTTTGAGTATTTCCGCGAAAAAGTTTTCAAAGTAACGCTTCAAAATATTTCGCAATAAATTGGAATGGATTGATCGCTTTATTTTTTTTAAGTTTTTCTTGGGTTTAAATTTGAAAATATTTTTCTCAAAAGAGTTATAAAGGAATTTGGGGAGCAACATCAAATTTATTTTAAGAGAAATAAAACACACTTGGTGAATATTCTGTGAACAAAAATGCAAAATGCCAAGCTTTAAAAAATTTAAGGATGATTCTTGGAAATAAACGTAAAATAATTCCACACAATTTTGAGCTTGATTGGCCGCCCGTGGATGCTACTCCAGTATCGCCAGATCAGCTGGGGGAGGGGGAGGAATTGATGATGCATTATACTGGCTCCCACGTAGACCGTATATACCACTGCATCTACGCCAGTTCATGCGGGAGTGTATGGATTGGAGGAAAGGCATGGCAGAGAGGTTTGCTTTTGTGGTTAGCAGACTGCCTATGAATCAGGCGTAAGGAAAGGCATGCGCGTGGAAGAATGGAAGCGTTAGGGAAACGGTTTCTTGTCCGTCTCTGGTTCAAGCATTTGCTATGAACGAATAGTTTGAGTGTGATAGATTTAGAATGGAAGATAGAAGCAAGTGAGAGATATACAACTACAAAGTACGAGGAAAGGGATGGGCCTGGGATTGATCCCATGACCTTCTGCTTATGCAGCAGAAGCGGTAGCCATCAGACCACCAACCCCGTCTTTAAAATAATTCCACACAATTTTTGGGAGAAAATTAAGAAGCTTTTATGGCGCATTTTTTAAGAAAACTATAGAGATACTTGCCGAAGGAATGTTCTATAGATTTTAAAAGAATTCGCAAACAAAATTCTCATTTCTCACACTATTGTGTGTCACCTGGTCAAGATTTTTAGTCTCTGTATTCTATTTTATCAAAGTAAATGACCCATAATTGTGGGTGACCTGTAAATGTGTGGTCATTGCATCTTAAAAGTATTTTGTTGTTAATTAAACAAAATACTTTCAAGATACAATGGTCACACATTTGCGGTCTAATTTCGAAAAGTTTGCTGGTTCAATATTTGTAGATTTGTGAAAAGGTAGACGAAAAACGCAATCATTCGATTGCAACACCTGCCTGTGCCTTCATCGACTGGTATTAGGAAAATTCCAAGAAGAGACTCTTGTAATCATAGTTTACTGAGAGGCATGAAATCTCTGATCATCCAATAAGCCTAACTCGTAGGCGCAAGAAATCCTGCTTAAAACCTATTTGTCGACTGCCGCATAGCTCGTTTCCAATGTTCACGGAGATTACTACTTATTAAAAACTTTAACCTACACATTGAGCGCTTGAGCTTTCATTCATAAATACAGCATCTACAAATGAATGGAGCGCCCAGAACGCAGCAGAAATATCCGCGCGCTCTTTGCGTACTACTCATTGCTCGTTACCGGTGTTTCAAGTTCGAAGCGATTAAGACAACCATTCCGTTCATTCACACATCACCGTGACTTTTATTTTTCGTTTTTATTTGCTCCGCCAGTTTTGCTCCATATTTACAGATTAAGCGATTTCCCGTTAAACTCACTCAGATCCAAGTCTGTTTCACTCGTTCATATTTGACTAAATGCAAAAAATTTTCTAGTATTTGTAACCGGACTGAGGACTGAATGATCCGCTTCCCGATGGACGTCCAGTTCCGGGTCGTGCATTGGCCAATGGTCCTCCGGAAGGATAACCAGCTCCTTGCGCTGGTCCTGATCCAGTCGATGGATATCCTCCTGCCCCGGCACCACCTCCATGGCCTCCAGATCCAGCACCAGCACCAGCTCCAGCAGCGGCAGCACTTGCATGAGCGGCAGCATGTTCCTGTTGAGCCTTGAGAATTTCTTCCGGAATTGGCGGAGGAGTTGGCAGATGATCACCCTGGGGAACGAATCCATTTTCGTCGGCAACGTAGGTTAGCGAGATGACCTGTCCTTCCGGAGAAGTGTACGAGTACGATCCCTGAACCGATTGGATTTGGTTATCGGAACCCTTGTTTTTCAGCTCACCCTGCTCTTGGGCCTTGATTCCGTTACCAGTTTCGT
Organism: Aedes aegypti; assembly: GCF_002204515.2. Taxonomy (NCBI): domain Eukaryota; kingdom Metazoa; phylum Arthropoda; class Insecta; order Diptera; family Culicidae; genus Aedes; species Aedes aegypti. The sequence goes on along the minus strand of NC_035108.1, from coordinate 366,323,968 downwards.
AACTGTATGGAAACACAATTTGAAGTTAACGAATATCTGAGTTAGCCAAGTAGGAATTATTCACCTGAATTTATAGCTGCCATCTCCGTTGTTTACGTTTTCGTAGGAAATGATCGGAATTGGTGGGCCTGCTGGGGCGGCTGGAGCAGGAGCAGCACCTCCAAATCCACCGGATGATGGAGCACCACCTCCGAAAGACGACGGAGCACCACCGCCGAATCCACCGGCTGGTGGACCATAAGCCGTAGATGGTCGCGCCGGAGCACCTGAAATATAATTACTTCATTAATTGTCCAAGGAATTCCAGCATATAACATACTGGGAATTTTATAAGGATTCCTTCAAACGTTTGTCTAAGATTTTTCTATGTATTCTGCAAGAAATTCCTTTATTAATTCCTTTAAATTCGTTCAATAATTACACTAGAAATTCTTTTTAAGTAATTGTTTCTTAAAAGAATTACATCAATTCTTATTATTTTATTACTTGTTGCATTCATCCAGGATTCTTCAATGAACAGCTACATTTTGAGAGATTCGTCCAAGAACGCCTTTTTTATTTTGTTAGATTAATCTTGTTGAAAAAAATCTGAGCTACACTACTCCTCTAAAATCGCGTTTAGAGCAACTTTCAGAAATTCTTATGATATTTTTTCTGGATATTTTAAAGATTGTTGGAAAATTCCAACGGGAACCATCGCCACGAGTATTTTGATACTTTGACCAGGAATTCACTGATAAAATTTCCAATAATTGATTTTAGGGATTCCCAGAAAAATCCTTCAGAGATTATTTCTGGGCATTAATTTTTGAGGTCCACCACAAATAACTCCAGAGATTAAAACAGCAATTTGCCATAAGGCGCCACACAGTGCGTTATTCCATGGACAAAAATCCAATTTAACGTAGTTTTAATCGGTGACAATAAGTATCCAAAAGCGTTTATAGATTACATTTTCAATGGAAACTAGTATTGTTAAACTATAAGAAGCATTATAACTATTATAATATGCGTCAAAAATGGGCTTTGTTGCCGTGCGGTTAGCGGCGTCAGTCGTTTGGGCGTATTGTGCTACGAAGCGTGGGTTCGATTCCCGCTTCAGTCGGTGGGAACTTTTCATCAAAACGAAAAAATCATCACTGGGCTACTGGGTGTTATGTGTTGTCCGTTGCCTAATGTTCGTGATTGTCCAGTCTGTGCAGCCTTTGGCTGAGGACGATGTGAATTGTGTCTTTTAAAAAATGAAAGTTGTTGGAAAAGCTCAAAAACTGATATTTCGTCGCATGTTTATAAAATTGTTTTCAATTAGTATGGAGAGGCTTGAAACAAACCATTCAATCAAAATCCAAAAGAGAATACGGCTGTGGATTGGTAAAGAATTTTTGATGGAACAACGACTTCCATTTTGTCTTTGAATCGGAGGAATCGTTACGTTGACGGGTTCATTCGCATATCATAACGCTGAAAATGGCCATTTTTGGCACCCACCCACCCCCTCATAATGCTTTTTGTATGGGAAGTCTTCAAATTTTGTATGAGCAGTAACATCATGAGAACACCCACCCACCCCCTATAGCGTTATGAAATTTGTGAATAAGCCCTGATATGGTTATGTAATTCATCTTCTGAAATAACATCATGCAATTTGATTATTGATACGCAATAGCTCCACTGAGTTCCACCCTAAATCTTACACAGAATTATTTCTTAAATTGTCTTCTAAAATATGTGAAAGAAACTATCTGCAAATCTTCAAGATTTTTTCTATTTGTAGGTACACTTCTTAACCAGTATAAGAATGTAAGAAGATTGTTTGCTTTAAAAATCAAAACATTTTGTAACACTATATGACATTGACTCAACCAGACATTACATCAGAGCAAGCTTATGATAAAAATAATATGTAGTTCTCGATATTTTTTCCGGAAATCAGATTTGGAAGAGATTCAGAAAAACTTAAAATTCCAAAATATGCGATTTTTATGCTTAAAGGCATAGAAGCATAGGCATATATATTAGAGTGATTCAAAAAATCATTTTTGCTCCACACCACTCATTCGATTCTAAAGCCTAGATCATTTAGAAATGGGGCACTTCATTTTAGCGATAGCAGCGCAACCAGTGGTCGGATATGCAAGTTTTTTATACCGTTTTGTTGTTTGTAAACAGTATTGTTCGGTCTATTTTTTCACAGCCTGAAACTAACGTGGTTCGAAGATATTCGCCATGCAAGAAGAGAAAAGGAAAAAAAATGTGCACAGTTACCAGCAAAATCCATCTGCGTCAACTCGGGACGCAGACGAAACTCGATGGATGTCTTTTGATCGATGATGAAACATACGTGAAAGCCGATTTTCAACAAATCCCGGGGCTCAAGTTCTACAAGGCTCCTGCTCGTGGCAAAGTTCTTGCACGATTCAAGTTTGTTTTCGCGGATAAGTTCGCAAAAAAGTTCATGATTTGGTAAGGTATTTGTTCCTGTGGGAAGAAAACCAGTGTTTTTGTAACAGATAAAACAATGAACTCGTAAGTGTACAAGAGGGAGTGCCTCCAGAAACGGATTTTGCCCTTCATTAGGTCCCATGATGGTCCAGTAACGTTTTGGCCAGATTTAGCCAGCTGCCATTACAGCAAGGATGTGCTTCAATGGTACAAAGATAATGGGGTCCAGTTCATCCCAAAAGAGAAGAATCCACCCAATTGTCCTCAGTTCAGCCCAATAGAGAAGTATTGGGCGATAGTTAAGCGGAAGCTCAAGATGAAAGGTGCAGTCGTTGGTGACATTGGTCAGATGAAGAATTGGTGAAATCGTCTTGCGAAAACCGTGACTGAAGAAGGTGTGCGCCGGCTGATGAGCGGCATCAGCGGAAAAGTGCGAGAATTTCTTCGAAATAATGATGATTAATTTGTTTCAGATTTTTTTATGAAATAAAACATTATAACCTTTGTTTCATTCTTGGAAAGTTTTTTGATTGAAAGAAAAGTTTAAGAAATACACGCATTTGAAAGTGCCCCATTTCTAAATGAACTAGGCTTAAGATCAATTTATGAGTGTCCTCCCAAAATTTGAGCTCATTTGGATGAAAACTGAGACTGCACAAGCCCTTTAAAGTTTATATGGGAATTACTTTGAAAAAAGCAAGCAATTTTTTCAATCGGTCATAGTATATGCCCATGTGCTCTTGGGGATTAGAACTATGTTGACACTGTGAGATACAATAATCAGCTACAACTTTGCCGAAGACCGTTTTTAAATCGGGCGCACCGTTAATTAGTCATTGATTTTTGAATGATTTGTAAAACTTTGGCTATAATTATTAGGCTATTTTGCAGGCATCACTGGATATATGCAGTTAAAAATAGTGCCATGATTTGTACGTGCTATCTTTCGCGCCATCAGCAGCAATGTTGCCTGTTCAGAAGTTAAATGAGCTCTGCTGAAAAATTTGTGACTGGATATAAATGAATATCTAATTACTGAGGCGTCCGATTTGAAAACGGTCTTCGGCAAAGTTGTAGCTGATGAATGTATCTCACATTATCAACGTAGCTCTAATCCCCAAGAGCACATGGACGAACACTATGACCGATTGAATTAATTGGTTGCTTTTCTCATAGTAATTCCCATATAAACTTTAAAGGGCTTGTGCATTCTCAGTTTTCATCCAAATGAGCTCAAATTATAGGAGGACACTCAGAAATTGATTTAGAATTGAATGAGCGGTGTGGAGCAAAAACGATTTTTTGAACCACTCTAATATACATTTTCAAATACCTATTTACGTGATATACTGCAATTTACGAACAACTTGTAATGTTTTTCAAGAAAAAATATTTAACTGGTGCTTGAGAATGTTTTACTATTATGCGTGTATCGTATGATATTTATGCCAATTACAGCTCTTTTGACTAAGAACAACCTGCACTTCCATGCCAAGGTGTTGAAATGGTCTTCCAGGTTTGATTTTCATTCCGCATCTTCATACATTCAGCGCAATGTGCGTCGTCTACAAATTTCGTAACGTTCGAAGACCAAAGGTGGTAGACTCATGCGTTAAAACTTATACTTAGTTTTGAAAATTGGGCAATAAGATAACATCCTGGCAATTTCTCTCTGAACGCTTCCTGGGTCTCTTCATATAATTTGAATTTTTAGGAATTTTCCTTGTTTTCTTTCCAAGCATTACCTTCTGGATTGTACTAAATATCTCCAGTTATTCTAGGGTGAACAGCTACTTGGGCATTTCTATGGTTCACTTTGGCAGTTTTTCTAGGCCGAAGTGTCTGAAACTTTGCAGTAAGGAGCACTTTAATACGACGCATATTGTGGCCATATATGAGCTCAGTAGCTTTCAAAAACCTCACTGCCGAAGTAAATCAAAACTACCAACAATAGGATCCAGATCCCCATTCAACAATCCGGCGGCGATTACAACAGAAAATATTTAGTCAATTCTTCGATTTTTCACTAGACATATTACAAAGAATTTAATCGGGGAATTCTACCTCGACTTTTTTCAAAGTTCCACGAAAATCGAAAGAAGGACCTTTTAAGATATTTCTTTTTTTATCTTAAAAAATGCGAATGTATGAAGTTTAATTTTAAGTTTTGAAATAGAAATTCGTCTAAAGATGCTACAGAAACGATTTCAGAGATTTTTCCAGTACTTTAACCAATACTCCCTACAAGTTTTACTGTTATCCATCCATTACTACATTTAAAAACCCTAAACACAAAACTAAAAATAAAATAAAATATTACTTTTTCGGATTTTACAAACTACAGCAATGATTAATTTATAATGTTAACATCTGAACAGATAACTCTGAATCAACAATTTCAAGCCCCAATACTCGGTTCGTGGCCGCATCTCTCCATCCTCGGTTCTGCCCCACGCTCGCCAAATCGATACGCACTTGATCCGCCCACCTAGCTCGCTGCGCTCCACGCCTTTTTGTACCAACCGGATCCGAAGCGAACACCAGCTTTGCAGGTTTGCTGTCCGGCATTTTTGCAACATACCCTGCCCATCGTATCTTTCCAGATTTGGCCATCTCCTGGATACTGGATTCGCCGTAGAGTTGGGCGCGCTTGTGGTTCATCCTTCACCGCCACACACCGTTTTCCTGTACACCGCCAAAGATCGTCATAAGCACCCGACGTTCGAAGACTCTAAGTGCTTGCAGGTCCTCCTCGAGCATCGTCCACGTTTCAGGCCCGTAGAGGACTACGTTTTGTACATGGTACATTTGGTGCGGTTGTGCAGGCGTTGTGGTGAGGAAGGTCATAAGGCACTAGGCTGCAAGAACCCTCCGAAGTGCTTGATTTGTTCCGGCAAGTCCGTGAACAACAATCACCCAACGGGAGGCTCAAGGTGCCCGACCTTCAAACGAGCCATCAACGAAAAGTCACAGTGCAGGTAACGCAGCTGAACCTGAACCACTGTGACGCAGCTCAGCAACTGCTGTACCAGTCAGTTGCTGAGTGGGGGACGGACATCGCCATCATATCGGACCCATACCGAGTACCCGCCGGCAACGGCAACTGGGTCGTGGATGGATCCGGAAAAATGGCGGCGATATGGACAACGGGTAAATACCCTATCCAGCAGTTGGTGTCTACTACCTACGAGGGCTTCGTGATCGCCAAAGTAAACGGGGTCCTCTTCTGTAGCTGCTATGCGCCTCCGAGTTGGTCGACCGAGCGGTTCACGCAGATGCTGGACTGCATGACGACCGCGCTGACAGGGCGAAGGCCAGTTGTAATAGCGGGTGACTTCAATGCCTGGGCCGTGGAATGGGGAAGCCGTAACACGAACCAGCGAGGTCAAATCCTGCTAGAGGCACTGGCCGTGCTAGATGTCGATCTGGCTAATGTTGGTGCCAAAAGTACCTTCAGCCGTAACGGAGCGGAGTCGATTATCGACGTTACTTTTTGTAGTCCTGGCCTAACGAGTAGTTCGAACTGGAGGGTAGACGATGCCTACACTCACAGCGACCACCTGGCGGTTCGCTACAGTATCGACTACAACAACAGCAGGCAGCGGGTTGAGGAAGCGGCTAGGTCAAGGCCAAGCCCTCGTAGGTGGAAGACATCGTACTTCAATGATGAAGTACTTAGGGAGGCGCTCCGCCGTGAGCGTAACCTACTCGGCCTAAGCGGGGACGAACTGGTAGCGGTGCTTACGCGTGCATGCGATGCGACCATGCCTAGAAAAGTCCACCCTAGGAATGGGAGACCACCGACATACTGGTGGACTCAAGCTATTGCGAACCTGCGCCGTGCCTGCCTACGGGCCAGGAGACGGATGCAGCGAGCACGTACCGAGCAGGAGCGTGAAGAACGACGGGCGGTGTTCACCGCTGCCAAAGTCGCGCTGAAGTCTGAGATAAGGGCAAGCAAAAAGGCCTGCTTCGAGGGACTCTGTCAGAGTGCCAACGCGAACCCGTGGGGTGATGCCTACAGGATCGTAATGGCGAAGACAAGAGGTGCAATTGCTCCTACGGAGCAATCTCCACAGATGCTGGAGGGGATCATCGAGGGGCTCTTCCCGCGCCACAACCCTAGCCCATGGCCTCCTTTTGTAGGACAGCTGGGGATTGGGGCTGGCGATGAGGATAGAGTAACTGATGAGGAACTTGTAGGGATTGCAAAATCCCTAAGCATGGGGAAGGCACCAGGTCCGGACGGAGTTCCAAACCTGGCCCTCAAAGTCGCAATCTTGGAGGCTCCCGGTATGTTCAGATCTGCTATGCAGATATGCCTGGACGAGGGAGTATTTCCAGATGCGTGGAAGAGGCAGAGCCTGGTACTATTGCCAAAGGCGGGGAAACCACCCGGTGACCCGTCGGCGTATAGACCAATTTGCTTGATTGACACGGTGGGGAAAGTGCTCGAGAAGATCATCCTCAACAGACTGTCGAGGTACACCGAGGGTGTAAATGGTCTCTCAGGCAACCAGTTCGGCTTCCGGAAAGGGAGGTCCACTGTAGACGCAATTCTGGCGGTTAAGAAAACCGCTGAGATAGCACTCCAGCGTAAGAGGAGGGGTATTCGCTACTGCGCAGTAGTGACTCTGGATGTAAGGAACGCATTTATTAGTGCCAGTTGGGCGGCTATTGCTGATGCGCTCCTGCGTCTGGGGATACCCGAGTACCTGTATAAGATTCTCGGAAGTTACTTCCAGAATCGGGTATTAGTCTATGACACAGAGGTGGGTCGGAAGTGCTTTCACATAACCTCAGGAGTCCCGCAAGGTTCCATCCTGGGTCCGGTGTTATGGAATGTCATGTACGACGAGGTGTTGAGATTAAAATTCCCGGCGGGTGTGGTCATCGTTGGCTTTGCCGACGATATTACGCTGGAGGTCTACGGTGAATCGATCGAAGAAGTGGAATTGACTGCAGCCCACTCGATCGCAATTGTGGAGGAGTGGATGAGCTCCAGGAAACTGGAATTGGCTCACCACAAAACGGAGGCAGTTGTTGTCAACAACCGAAAGTCGGTGCAGCAAGCGGTGATCAGTGTAGGCGACTGCACAATCACTTCGAAGCGCTCCGTCAAACACTTGGGGGTGATGATCGACGACAAGCTTACCTTCGGTAGCCATGTCGATTATGCCTGCAAGAGAGCCTCCACAGCTATTGTGGCACTGTCCCGGATGATGTCCAATAGCTCTGCGGTGTACGCCAGCAAGCGTAAGCTTCTGGCCAGTGTCGCCTCGTCCATACTGAGGTATGGCGGCCCGGCTTGGGGCACGGCTTTGAGTACCGATAGCTACCGTAGCAAGCTAGAGAGTACTTATAGGCTAATGTGCCTGAGGGTTGCGAGCGCGTACCGTACCGTGTCACACGATGCACTTTGTGTCATCACCGGTATGATGCCTATTGGTATCCTTATCATGGAAGACATAGAGTGCTTCGAAATGCGCGGCACAAGAGGCATACGCAGGACTGCCAGACTGGCCTCCATGGTCAAATGGCAGCGTGCGTGGGACAGTTCCACCAAGGGAGTGTGGACTCACAGGTTGATTCCGAGGTTAGATATCTGGGTCAATAGGCGCCATGGGGAACTAACATTCCACCTAACACAGGTCCTTTCGGGTCATGGATGCTTTAGACAATATCTACACCGTTTCGGTCATGCGGGTTCTCCCGAATGTCCAGTTTGTGCAGGTTTAGAGGAAACGGCGGAACACGTTTTGTTCGTGTGCCCGCGTTTCCGCACAATGCGTGACCGCATGTTTGCCACATGCGGTCGGGACACGACTCCGGACAATTTGGTCCAGAGGATGTGTGCAGACGAGTTTGGCTGGAATGCCGTTTCATCGGCTATCACCCACATCGTCTCGGAACTCCAAAGGAGGTGGCGTGTGGACTCGAGGAGTGACTAAATCAGACGCTAATCAACAGGTGGTCCAAGGGTTCGCAGTCGGCTACGTAGGTCATACCGGTGCCCTACGGTCGAAATCGACCCTTACAGCGATTAAGTGGCCGCGGGGAGAACATCCTGGTAGCGCTGCTGTCGTGGCGCCGGCCTACTGGGTGGATACGAGCCTCTGGTTGTTCGGGGCAGGTGGAGGCCCCTTCGTCAGCAATCCCAGCTCGTGCTAGCTGATAGGGCCTGAGCCTTCAGTAGGTCAAATTGCGAAGCCCGCAGTATCAGTTCTTGATACCTGCGGTGCAGCTGGGCGCGGGCTTAGTGGTCGACCCTGCCCGCCTTCAGCGGACAACGGGAGGTGAGGACCACCTGGGAAGCTGGCAATGCGCCAGCATGCTACCTTGGTGGACCCCCATAAGCGTGTCATCGATGTTCGTTGCTGCATGGCTACGCAGCTAACCTGGAGGATGCGATGTGCAATAGCCCCTCTCCGAAGCAATGCCTTCTTGGTGGTCCCGGAGAGACGAAGGGTTTGGCGGCAATGGAAATGGTTTAGTGGGTCGGGGGTGTAGTCCTGTTTACTGCTTGTACGTAGTAAATGGTCCCCAACCCCACACTCCCGGACCTCGGTCCGGAGTCTGTTGAGCAGATTATCCCCCCATTGCTTAGAAGGAAAAAAAAAAAAACATTTGGTGCGGACGTGAATCTTTTTTGACCGTAGCTTCTTATGGAGGCCATAGTAGGTCCGACTTTCACTGATGATGCGCCTCCGTATTTCACGGCTAACGTTATTGCCAGCCGTCAGCAAGGATCCAAGGTAGACGAACTCGTCGACCACCTCGAACGTATCCCCGCCTAACCAACATTGCTACCTAGGCGAGCCTTGTCGCGCTCGGCCCCACCAGCTAGCATGTACTTTGTCTTGTCCAACTTTTGCTACCTCGCGTTTCAGGCGGGTTTACAGTTCTGCCACCTTTTCAAATGTTCGGCCGACAATGTCCATATCATCCACAAAGCAAACAAATTGACTGGATCTCATACCCCGGCTGTTAAGCCCGGCACTCCGCATAACAGCTTCTAGCGCAATATTGAACAACAGGAACGAAAGTCCATCACCTTGTCGTAGTCCCCGGCGAGATCCATACGAACTGGAGAGTTCGCCTGAAACCTTCACACAATTTTGCACACCTTCCATCGTCGCTCTTATCAGTCTTGTGACTTGTGCTTCCCGAGAAAGCTGTTCTCGTCCATGATTTTTCATAGCTCTACGCGGTCGATACTATCGTATGCCGTATGGACCTGATGTTCACGACATTTTTGGAGGATTTGCCACACAGTAAAGATCTGGTCCGTTGTCGATCGGCCGTCAACGAAGCCGGCTTGATAACTTCCCACAAACTCGGTGACAGACGACGGAAGATGATCTGGGATAATACTTTGTAGGCCGCATTTAGAATGGTGATCGCTCGAAAGTTCTCACAATCTAACTTGTCGCCTTTCTTGTAGATGGGACATATTACCCCTTCCTTCCACTCCTCCGGTAGCTGTTCTGTTTCTCAGATTGTGCCTTTCAGCTGGTACAGACAAATGGCCAGCCTCTCCGGGCCAATTTTTATGAGTTCAGCTCCGATACCATCCTTACCAGTAACTTTATTGCTCTTGAGGTGGTGAATGGCATCCTTAACCTTCCACAAAGTGGGGGCTGGTTGATTTTCATCGCCCGCAGCACCAGCGAAGGCATTTCCTCTGTTGTCCTGTCCTTCATTGCCTGTGCTCTTAGCGCCATTCAGGTCTTCGTCGAAGTGCTGCTTCCACCTTTCGATCACCTCACGCTTGTCCGTCAAAATGCTCCCATCCTTATCACTGCACATCTTGGCTCGCGGCACGAAGCCGTTGTGGGATGCGTTGAGCATCTTATAGAACTTACGTGTTTCTTGAGACCGGCACAGCTGTTCCATCTCCTCGCACTCCGTCTCCTTCAGGCGGCGTTTTTTCTCCCGAAAGAGGCGGGTCTGCTGTTGCCGTTTCCGTCTATAACGTTCCACGTACTGTCGAGTCCCTTGCTGCAGCATGACCGCCCACGCTGCATTCTTCTCCTCCAGAATCTGCCTAAATTCCTCGTCGAATCAATTGTTCCGTCGGTTTTGCCCCACACCCGATGTTGTTGCTCTCAGCTGCATTGTTGATAGCTGCTTTCACTGTTCTCAAGCAGTCCTCAAGAGGATAGATCATACCGGGGTGGCCGTCGGTACTGTACGTTGTTAACGACGGAGAGTTTCGGGCAGTTTAACCATCACCAGATAGTGGTCAGAGTCGTTACAGCAATGAATATTATAATAAAAATTTTGACACAATTTGTGGTACACATCTTGCAAAAATTTCTTAAATGATTGAAGAGATTCCTGAAAAGTATGGAACATCTCAGGGTGAGTTTATAAGAGATTTTTTTAGAGTAACGCCTAAGGGAATCCCTAGAAGAGTAACTGAGGAAATTACTATTGCTATTTTTGAGAAGTTAAAGAAACCATTAATAAATTTCAATATGAATCCCTATTCGAATAACGCTGAACTAAGAGATACACCTTCTTTAATTCTTGGAGTGGTTCTTGGACCTTGGTCGCATATTTTCAAGAACGGCCCTGGAAATTCCACAAGAAGGAGATCAATCGAGGAACCATGATGGGTTCCATGGAGTATTTATGACGAATAATACAAGGTTGAAAGACAAAACATCTAAAAGACAGAAGGACAAAAGGTCGATAATTTATAAAAGGGAAAATTTCGCAACAAGTGTTTATTGTCGACTTTTTATGCTTTTGACTTTTTGACCTTGTGCATTTTCGAAATATTGTCTTTTGACATTTCGCATTTAGCCATTTATGACAGAGTTCCAGGAGGTAATGCCTGATCAAATATTTTGACGATAGCACCAGAAAAAAGATACAGTTACACCTCCTTAAGCCGATATCTGAAGAGTCCATCGACTGATGGAGCAGTAATGCTTGATCAAAGTTAACATGAAATCTGTAGTCACTATCGAATCATGGAACCTCGACAGCTGTTTAACTGTAGATTAACGTGAAAATGCATCGACGCCAATGCAATCCTAAATTTTCAAGAGCATAAATCTGAAGAACCAGTCAGCTGTTCACGCTGAACATTTCATCGATTGGTCACTACCAGCGAGGTGTCAATCGATCAAGTTTTCAGTTTAAACGGATATTTGGTACCCTAGATTTGGGTGCTTAAAAATTTGAGGTTTGGCTTCGATTTATCTTCATCTTAAATTTGGATGGAAAAAATTGTAAAAAGCATGAAATGATTCCTGAAAAATTAACACATTAGTTGTATCCCTGAAACAATTCCTAAAGGAATTAGGAATCTCGGAAGAATTTGAAGCAATCTTTTAGTGAGATGTGAATGTCGATGTAGATGTAGACTCTTGCTAAATAGTTATTGAATGATAGTTTTTTTCAAAAGCTATCGAATATTAAACTCATTCGATAGTTTTTGAAAAAAAAACTTGCCATTATACATTTGACAGAAGTGTAAAATACCCGGATGAAACACTAATAAAAATCCTGAATGTATTACTTGACAGCTTAGACAGCGTCCATTTATTACGTAACGCTAAAATTGGAAATTTTTGACCCCCTCCCCTCCCTCCGTAACGCTTTTTTGTATGAAATTTTTGAAATTTTTGTATGAGCCGTAACGCTTGAGCGTACTCCCCCCCTCCCCCTAGAGCGTTACGTAATTTGTAGATGCCGCCGTACGTACTGTATTTTTTGAGAGATATCTGGAGAAATTCAAGAGTAATTTCCTGAATGAAGTTCAGATGGAATTTATATTAGAGAGCTAAATTAATTATTATATAATCCTATGGTCGAAAGTTTACATACCTCCAGCACCACCTGGTCGTCCACCGAATCCACCACCACCACCGCCGCCGTGGCCTCCAGCGGGTCTACCTCCGGGAGCAGGTGCCGTCAGTCCTGGACCACCTCCAGACGAGGCAGCTCCGGGCGGAGGTAGATAGTTGTTGTCCAATCGAGCACAAGAACATACCGCCACAAGGGTACTCAACAGGATCTGTAAGATGAAACAAAACTACAATCAATGGGCTGGCTGGCGACTCATGAATAGCTTATTCTGATGTCGACTCTTTTGAGAGCAACAAATGCGGTCACGATGGTACCGTCTTCGTATGTGATACCGATCTATGATTCTATGTTCAACTGCATCGCAACAGATGCTAAATTGTTCTTCCACCAAAATGAGTACCATTAAACGGGGTAACTTTGATAATTTTGTGGAAGAAAATGTGATATTTTTTTCTGCCTCCTTCGTTATATTATTCTAGTATGTATTATTTTTTCATTCGTCATACTGACCTGATTAACAGAAGTTATATTATTTAGTTTAGTATATTATGGGTCCTTCAATATCAAAAATACCCACATTATCAAAAATATCCCGCTTGACGGTAGTTAAGGTTTAATTTTAAACAGCAAACCCATTGTAGACGTTTTCTCACGCGAATCCATCCGATTTGAGAGGAGTTGCTGTTCTTATCGATCTCGGTGTAGAACATTTATATGCGCGGCAGTTGTCTGACGGTGGCAAATAGGACATTTATTCAGCGGCGAATTTGCGCAACAAATCATGTAGCTCAAATTGTGAACTACTTGCAGAACAGAGTGGATACCAAATGGTGTGGTGTTGCTTGCGACGATGAGCTTGGGAACTGTAAGTCATATTCTTAACGGCCATTAATCGGTGTGAGGGAGAGCCCAGGCACGAATTGGAATCATTTTTTAGGGGTTTGCTTTATGGAATAGGAGGCAGAAGGTAGTGATCTGTTCGAGGGAGTTCACTGATGTACGTGACCTTTGTGGATAGTGAAATTACTATCGCTATAGAATTAAGTGGTTGATTGAGAAATCACGTTCTTTTGTGGTGGCGAAATGAAATATCGACAGGTGAAATGATTGAAAATTTATCAACATGTGGTTTGATACCAATTTACGACTCATTCGCGTAATCAAAAGGAAATAAAGAATACATGAGCGTCCCTCCCCCCTGATCGCGGAACAAAAATCTGAATCAACTCTTTTACTATGCACAATTTCCATTTGGGACTCACTAGTCCAATTGAAAATCAAGAGAACGTTATCGTGAATTTCTGGGAGACTAATTTGGAAGAAGTAAGAACTGCTATTCTTATTTCTTCCAAATCAGCCTCCCAGAAATTTTCGAAAACTTTGGGGCCTTCCTTATCCAAGTGTTTAGAGTCCGAGGCTACAAAGCAAAGCCATGCTGAAGGTGTCTGGGTTCGATTCCCGGTCGGTCCAGGATCTTTTCGTAATGAAAATTTCCTTGACTTCCCTGGGCATAGAGTATCATCAGACCTGCCACACGATGTACGAATGCGAAAATGGTAACTTTGGCAAAGAAATCTCTCTGTTAATAACTGTGGAAGTGCTCATAAGAACACTACGCTGAGTATCCGGCTCTGTCCCACTGGGGACGTTAATACCAAGAAGAAGAAAAAAATTGAAAAAATCAAAAATATGAAAGCCCCTAGTGATGATGAAATACTTAACATTCGCATCAAGAAACTTCCAGAGGTAAGGTTTTTACCATAGGTTGATATTATTACCAAATGTTTTTAGTTGGCATACTTGTTTTACCAATTTTAAAACCGAAAAAAAAACAGTTGAAGCCTCTAGCTAGCGATCAATTAGCATGCTTTCCCCCATTGGTAATCATTTTATAAAGACAATTTTGAATAGAATAATTTTTGACAATCAACAGATTGTAATCCGACAAGGACATCCGACCACTCATCAACTTTTACGTGTAACAGTGTTTGGCATGAGAGATCAATTGTAAAATTGAAGGAACTTTAATTTTTCAACATAAATTGTTAGAATAGTCTAAAGTTATCTGTCAAATCTTACACAGATAAAAATATTTAAATTTCAATGTAGCGTAAACAGAAGAGTATGGTTAAAGTAAATCAAGTTCATGTATTGTTACATCATAACGTTTAATTTTCAACTGAAGATGCTTGAATGTTACATAATCATGTAAATTGAAAGTGCATTCGATTGAAAAGTAAGCGATTTGTCGTTAACATTTCAATTTATTTTGATGCTCCAAATATGTGCATGAAAATAAACTGAAATTTACAACATATTTTAAGCTGTGTACATTTCAGGTTAATTATCAGAACTCTTAGTCTGAGAGTCTTCCTGTAAGAGCTGGTGTTCCTCAAGGTATCATTTTGACAATAATTTTACCAGCTGTTGTAATACCAAGAAGAAATCTCTGCAGAGGTTTCAAAATAAGATTTTGAAAATGATCCTGAAGTTCCCTCCCTGCTAATGAGTTACATAGAGTTTCCAATTTTGAATCATAGAAACGGCCAAATAAAATTATTATTAATTTTAAACAAAATCCGATGCAATCTTCTATTGGCACGTTTATTGCATTATATATTTTCTTCTTACTACTTCTTTTCTCGAAGCAAAATCATTCAGAAATGTTTGATGAATTTATTAAGGAATCTTCTCAAAAATTCATCCACAAATTCTCCAGGAATCCATTTAAAGATTGATTTTCATATTCCTGCTGTTTTATTCCTCATATTTGTTTGACAAATAGTAGTATTTCGAACATACACGGTATACAGTATGACCCATAAATAAATTCGAAAATCGCCATATCATGTTTTATGGTAGTTTTCACATAAAATATGTGATTGAAACATAAATATTATTCATGAATTGTATTGTTAAGACATAGTTTTTCGCTTTGGACAGGATTTTTATCTGTTACTTTCACCTTACCAGAGATGAATTGGAAGCATACCTTCAAATTTTATCATGCAGACGTCGAGTTCAATATCTGCGTGATGGAAGCTTCTAAAACATCAACGGTGGCGTGAGATTCTTCACAGGCCTTGTCTCCAGCATACGGCCATATCAAATGATAGAATTGGTTCATAACTAGGTAATTGGAAACTTAAACATATTTTCGAAAAAAACGGCTCATTTTGGAGAACTTTGATTGAACTTTAATATAAGTGTGATAAGCGGCTTCGTTTTGCTCAAAACCTATGAGCTAGTATTGATATAAGTTGTCTCTAGCCGAAGGAATAAATTTCATCCTCAAAAATCTGTTATAGGTCTCCGTATTTATTTTTTATTCAACCTTAACAAAAAACTAAAGGCATATCAAACCTATAACACGCAAATGTCCTCAAAACTATGACCCTGGCAAAATATTTAATTAAGATCATGAAAAACACGTTCTCTAAAAACTCCTCCATCCTCTGCATACCAAACAAACTATAATTTTCAACAATAAAGTGTGATTTTTGGGGATGGAAAGTTTATCACCAGAGTATACGACAATCAGACGCTGTTTCTAGCTTTGGGAGGAAAAAATCTTTGAACTTATTTGCTTTATTACATTATTTAGGATAGTAAGAAAAATATGACAAAAATTGTCTTGGATAGTAAAGTTGTGTCAGAATATATTACAATAATCAGAAATTATATTCACTAGCAAAAACAATGAAAATCACGCTTGTGGATGCTATATTCACGTTCAAACAATTTTCGCATTTTTTATGGGCCATACTGTAGTGCAAAGTCCTCAACGATTCATGTTGATATTTGACTCTTAACAATTTTATAGAAATTCCAGCAAGAACTCTTTCCAGAATTTACAAAATTTTCCCAACATAAATTTATTCATTGATTCTGTAACGAAAAAAGAAATTTAACAGAGAAATCCCGAAGAAATTTTCTTCAAAAATACGAAAAATCGCTTTAAGAATTGCTTAAGAATTTGTTGTATTGTTTTCAATATATTAAAGCCTGTCCACGATAAATTTCGGACACTTTTTTTTCAGTGTAGGTTTTGAATTATTTCACGGATTGCTGAAACGTTTCACTTATATGACAGCTGAAACTCTCCACTTTATTTCGTGGTACAACATGTTTACATTATCGTAACATTCACTGAAATGGCGTCCAATCAAGTGGAAGTGCGCAAACGCATTTTGTTTGAACGGCAGCAAAATCCGAATTTATCGGTACGCGATCTTGCCAAAAAACTAAAGCTACCGAAAAGTACGGTATTTAGTGTTTGCAAATCATTTGACCAGCGCTTGACTGTGGATCGGAAGGTTGGAAGTGGAACAAATCGAAAAGTATGCTCCCGACAAATGGATAAGAAGGTGGTAGCCATTATTGAGAAAAATCCCAATCTTTCTGTGCGAAATGTGGCTCGCAAAGTTGGAAAGTTCGAGAATTTTACAGAAAGAAGGATTAACATCCTTGTCAACTGTATATTTTGTAGATATAACTCTTTTATTCTGAAATAAACAATTGTTTTTGTTGAATTATGAGTAACTTTTTTTTGCTGCCATTATTTGGGTGTCCGAAATTTAACGTGGACAGGCTTTATATAAATGTTGAAAAAATATATCAAAGATTTTTCTTAATATACTTTTTTGATTTGCTTTTGGTTCTTCAAGGAGTTATCCAATTCTTAGCCAAGATTTTGTCACGATCTACCCTTAAAATTAGTTATTGGATTTCTCCAGAATGCTGGATACGATCTGATTGTTTTTTAGACATCGTTTCTTCAATGCTCCATGGAGTTTCTCCAGACATTACTTTGAAGGATTCTCAACCCAAAAGCTGCGGGAATTTTAAATTATGATTCTTCCAGTATTGATTTTTCTAGAACATCCATCTAAGAATCATTGCAGGAGTTCTAAAAAGGATTTTCTAACAATTTCCTCTAGTAATTATTAGTTTTTCTGATTTTTTTTTCATTGCTTATCGAATTAATAATTCAGGAATATGACCAGATACTCTTCTTAGGGTATTTCTCCAAGTATGTTATCTTAACATTCACCAGTAGAACAAAGCGGGGCAAAAGTTTTTTTTTTTTTTTAAGATTTCTACCTCTATTTAAACCAAGTAATTTATATTTCGATTCGATTCGAATTTAATTTCAATTCAAGTAAGGGACTTCCACTCCAAATATCATAGAAATCTATTGAGATTTGGGAAAGCCACTACATGGTGTTTATGTAACTAATAATTAATAATAATCCGCATTTTATTTTAAGAAATTGTAGTCACGGTGCTCCGGGCGGGGTTGGGACCAAGATAGTCATGACGGTGAACGCGCAGCTATTCCACAAGATACAAAGTTGGGTCGTGGGTTCGAATCCCACCAGTCGAGGATCTTTTTGGGTTGGAAACTTTCTCGACTCCCAGGGCAAAGAGTATCATCGTACCTGCCACACGATGTACAAATGCAAAAATGGTCAATTGGAAAAGAAAGCTCTCAGTTAATAACTGTGGAAGTGCACATAAGAATACTTAGCTGAGAATCAGGCTTTGTCCCAGTTGGGACGTGACGCCAGAAAGAAGAAGCAGAATAAGTCACGGTGCTCCTCGGACCGTTATTATCAGGAAAAAAAATTCAATAAAATCTGAGCTCACCAGTCGTTTTCTATGGCTTAACTGAATATTTGGACAACATTTAAAAAAAATCTGGGGTTTGTTTTGAAGTTACGCCCTTTTAAAGTTATAAGACTACGAATTGAAATAAAATCAGTGGTATTCAAACGGTTTTTCGTTAACCGTGTAAAATACCATCAAAAGTTTGTTCTAAGTTGGTTTGTCTAGAGATTTCTCACCTTTGAGAGATACGCCCTTTTTAAGGCGTAACCATTAGAATTTAATTTTAAATAGGTTAAAGAGATGTATCAATACCGTTAATCATGTTCAAATGTTCCCATCGATGCTCTGCAATTGCATGTCATAAAACTATGTATTTCAAAATATACTGAGTTTTCATAGGCTCAAGTGATTTAAGGCATCACGGATCCAGTTTTATCATGTAACCACAATATTCTGGGTAAGTTGGTGAGTCCATTCAACTTACGTTTTAATATATTTCAAATACAACACATATAACAATGCGCAAGTTTACCTCAACGAATATTTCAGGATTTTTAATTTTCTATTATGAGTAGCCCTCCGGTTTTGATTCTTTGTAAATTCAGGGTAGTGAAAATCAACGACATAAATAGCAGAAGACTTTGACCGCCCTTTTCAATGCATGACTAGTATGAATAATTAAATACTAATCTATGATAATCTAGTTGCTATTTTTAACGTATTCTTGAAACTTGTTACATTATATTCACTACTCTAGTGTTAGTTTTCTTTAAAAATAATGGCCCATTATGGTCCAATGCCACCCTGCATGACGGTACTAAATAAAGAAAAGAGTGAAAAGTATAAAGCATTTTTTATATTTTATTTTATGGAGCTCAACATCGTTGCTGATTCACTTACAGAATTTTATTTGAATGATTTGACTTAAAAATTAAAGACTCATCGCATAATTACAAATTACCCGAACAAGTGGATACGAGTAACTGATACTTAAGAAGGTAATCGAAATACGCGTATCTGTCAAGGATAAGCAATTCGGGCAGAAATAAAAGGTACAAGGTACTCAAATAAACTTTTTTGATTCTCTATTGAGATTCTGCTCAAAGGGTTACATTTAATACATTAAAAAAAGATTTTCAACTTGAACATAAAGCTAACATTCTGAGAAGTAGAAAATTCAACACAACATGGAAAAATTGTATAGCTTAAACAGTAAGATTTTCTATGTTCGACTTTAACGGTTATAACGACTGGTGTTTCTTAACTTGACAGGCTCAGTGTGTGACTTTCTTTTCCAATTTTGAATTCAAAATGAAAAATATAAAAAAGAATAAATATTTAGATTACCTCTAATTTCAAAAGAATCTTTCAAAATGTGAAAGCTTCTTTTTATTCAGTTTTCGTTCACATACACTGTACACAGAAATACATCGATTAAGATAGTACTGTACAACAGAGTTAGACTAGGTCAAAATGATTGAATCAAAATGAAAGATGCAGCAATAGAGTACAGACTAGAGCACACAATCGTAAGCTAAAGTTTCTATAGTAGTCTTTGTAGCAAATGGAAGTTAACACAATATTCAATGTGAGTGTCTAAGTTTATCTAGTAATCCAGATTATTCTGATTAAAAAAATATTCCAATATTCATTATAATACATAATTGGCTCCGTAATGCTTCATAGCACTTGTTCCAATAAAAATTGAATAAATTATGGATAAATTCTGCAAAATGGTCTAGCAGTTACCTTCAAAACAATGATTTACTGTTAAAAATGATTACCGATATAAAAATACATATTTAATCTATGAAAAAAAGAATTCCTATTATAGTTAAGTCCCAAAAAGGGAATAACTATAGATTTAACCGATCTTGTGTTTATATACTCCGCCCAGAGGTTTCAAATCACTTGAAACCCAACTTTGTATCAAGTTTTGATGGTACAGGTCGGACTCGATTATCCGGAATATCGATTTTGTTTTTCACTTCGGATAATTGAATCAATAAGAAAAAAAAATTATCTTTTTTTGTTGTTTTTTTTTTATATGAGGCGGTGGCGTAGCCAGAAATTATTTCTAGGGACAGTAGGGGGCTTAACAGGAAAAAAACATTTTTGGACCGACTTTGTGTACCGCTTTTTCAAAACACCCCCACCCCCCCCGCCCCCCCTGTTCTTAAATACGTTTAAAACTGCAAAACCATTCATGTTGAATATTGCAATAACAAATTATCTCAGATTTATGCATAAACATTCTAAAACAAGAACATACAAAATCAAATTCCGAGTCTAAAATTCCGTAAAATCGAATCCCGAATAAGCGAGTCCGACCTGTATATTGTTTTCTGGTGAACACGGTAAATGAAAAACCGTGTTAATATCTCCAATTTCCTTTGAATTTGTAAACTTACAACTTCAAAAGGGCGTTACTTCAAACCAAGTCCTATTTTATTTTTTTAATTTTTGCCCAGACACGCAGTTTAACTATGTGAAACGACTGGTGAGCTCAGATTGTATGGATATTTGTAATATTGGTCAGGGGAGCATTGTGGTAGCCACTGATGGTTTAATGTCACATCAGATCATATAAAAATACAGTTAACTCTACCTTATTCGATATTTCGTAGCTTGACATCGAATTAAAGAGCCATAGTAAAAGATGGTTACACTGCTTCAATATCGAGTTATGGAGAGTTGACGGTACCCCAATTAGTGACATACAAAAAGATAATCAAAATGTTCAGTTACTTAATATTTCTAATAGATGAATAAAAGTACTTAACATTGCGACTAATAAAAATATCGAAATTTCGGTGGAAAATATTTAATTGGCATTGAGTGTTGTTGGATTTGAACCCCCATATAAGCAAGAAAAATACGTTTTATCAACGCTCTCTGTTTGGGGCTTTCCGTTGCTGCATTTATTTATTAATAAACTTGTTACGGTCATATTTCGACCGATCAAGGACCGATACAGATGCGATGTTTTATCCTCTCGCTTTAATCGTTCTTCGAAATCAGTTAAGAACAAATTCTGCAATGCCTGGTTTCAAGTCAAAATATGGTTTATAAAATGATGAAATAATTCGATCCAAATTGTTGTCACCTCAATATGCAGGTCATTAAAATCTCAGCAAGGAATTCATATTTTTAGAATGCGTTGGTTTTGGTTAAAGTTGAAAAGTCTTGCAAGTTACCCAGTTTGACAGTATCGTAAAACGGGGTATCTTTGATAATAAGTCGAAGTCAGAAATTTCCGTATTATGTAAATCGCCTAGAGGTATGCAACGCCCTATTTGCTTAAAGTAATTTATTTGGACTTTATTCGAAATATACGTCTTGTTTTCGGAATAACGTTTGATTTATGCTCAATTTAATATCGAAAATTGAATATCAGTCGATATATTTTCAGAAATATTATTTTATAGCAATTCAAATAGACTTATTATAGTGTTTGTCATGCAAATTTCAACATAAAACCATTTTGTAGGCGAACTTTCCTATAAATTCTGGTAATTTATGAACAAATTCACGTTAATTCACGTTCTCTTTTCATATTCCCTAATCAAGTCCCAACTGCAATCATGCCAGTAGTTTGGGTCGATTTGCATGTGTTTACATACCCATTATCAAAGTTACCCAAAAACCGAAAATAGACTTTCAATTATTTGAAAAATTATCGGTCCATTTAAAATTAATCGTTAGCAATCATTCAACTGCAATCGATAACTGATATACCAGTACTTGTTTTAAAAATATGAAATAAAAAATTATCAAACTGAATGCAGATATTTTTAGATTTTCTTTCGAAAACCTATCAAAGTTACTCCGTTTTACGGGGTAAATACATAACGAACACTCGATATACTGATGTAAAATTGGTAAATTAGCAAAGAAAGCTCTCATTTAACTACTGTTAAATTGCTCATAAGAATACTAAGTCATTAAGCAAGCCCCGTTGCTCTCTGAGTTCAATGTCAGAAAGAAGAAAAAGAACAAATCAAAAATATTGACAAGATTCCTTCATTGCATCTTTAATCAATTCATAGTCAATGAATGGCTTGGCGGATTTGGTCGGTTTGAATTATAACAAATATAATTTCTGTTGGAATGATAATTTGTCTTGAGTCGACCTCGGACAGTTTCATCAGATTCGAACAGGAACGATACTGATCTTCCGATTTGTGACGCTAAGCTGTTTCCAATTCAAACCCCAATAGCCTTTGCCAGAAGCACACTAAATCAGTGCACTGATCAGTTGATCCAACAATTTCCCAATAAACCGATCCATCTATAAAATCAAGCTAAACCAGTGGGCGTGATCGTTGCCGTTTGGTTTCGATTGGTTCGGTATGGATTATATTTGTTTGAAGCATGCAGCATGTTTCTGAAATAAATCCTTCGTTTCACCGGTGGGCATAAAAGAGTTACAGTACATCTCTCATCATTCTTGCACTATAGGAGACCTCAGCTCCTTTAAATAAGACTCTTTGGCTGTGACATCATAATTTATTCCCAGCCGTAAAAAGCACACTAATTGCCTATTACAGCGTCAGCGACAATATCAATTACCAGGCAGTTAGCTTTATGGCTCTCTATCAGATTATGATCTTCAACGCGCGAGCCGCTTTGTCTCGGTGTCTGTCAGCATGTGATATTTTTCGCTTGGCCGAATCCCTCCCAAGCTCCGCGACATCGCCAGCCCACCACAATCACTAGGGTGCTCTTTATTCAAAACCTTCAAGTAGGCATGTTGTCACGATGAGAGGGTTTCAAATAAATTGGGCAGATGAAGTTATATACCTAGGGCTAATGCTAGTCAAAAATTCGACTTTCAAAAATCACATTGAGGGCATTCAAATATTTTAAATGTCCCCTCATTAATAGAAAATCAAAACTTTGTCTTAAGAACAAGCTTTTGATCTTCAAACAAATATTCAGGCCGGCCATATTGTATGCAGTACCAGCTGTTCTAATATCAGGAAAAAAGCTCTCATTTTGAAAATGATTCGGAAGTTCCCTTCCTTGTATATTACTAATGAGTTACATAGACTATCCAAGGTTGAAATATTGGAACAAATATTGAATAAAATTATTGATAATTGCAGACAAAAATCGTTGCAATCTTATATTGCTTCGATTATCGCGATATAAATTTAGGTTAAGTTGATAAAAAGTGTTTTTTTAATAATTTCTGCAAATTAGGACGATAGTTTTGCTCAGCACAGAACACCTAGATAAAGAAATTATACTAATGAAAGAAAGCGGAAAAGGGAAAAATAAAAAACCAAGGGATTTGGTTTTGAGAATATTGGAATTATAAACAATGTGTTGCGGCCAGGATGTCTTTCCCTACGTTGTGATTATTTTTGGTGGTGATGAACGGACAACGACTCAAACGCACTACTTTT
Source organism: Aedes aegypti (assembly GCF_002204515.2). Taxonomy (NCBI): domain Eukaryota; kingdom Metazoa; phylum Arthropoda; class Insecta; order Diptera; family Culicidae; genus Aedes; species Aedes aegypti. Next base: position 366,300,683 of record NC_035108.1, on the reverse strand, counting down.
CATACTGCTAATTTATTACCACCGAGGGGCAGCGTGCCCGCTCGGTGGGGAACGAACGCTAATGTACAGGGAATGGATACAAATTTACAAGTGATGTGATGCTGTGTCGAGTGTGGCTTATATATTACAGAGGTAGTACGGATTGAATGCTATACTGCGTACAATGCATTGCAATAGCACAAAGCAATGCTACGCTTGCGGTGTGTCACCACGATGCCTAATTTCGCAGAGATAATAAAATTAGGCTGCTACTGATGCTGGGCGCAAAGGGGATCAATTGAATGGGATCACACGCTAGGTGTGATCTACACAGCCAGGGAGATACTGATGCGAGATCAAACATACTCCCGCCCGAAAACGAATGTTTTCCAATTTGCTTGGCCCGGCGACGGTTGACTGTAGGTAGTGTTCTCGATGGCTGCATTCGGTTGCCTACTTCGATGATGCGATTCACTTGCTTGGATGGATGCTGGCGTAGGTACGGCTGGACAGAAACGATGCCTACTTGGATGGTGTTCGCCAATCGATGCGGTCTCATTCTAGGTAGTATACTTTCACGGGTTGATATACATTCCACGGATTGCTTGCTTTGATGATTCGCTTGAATGAGTGGTTGGTGTTGATCGTTGTCGTCCGCTTGAATGGATGATCGTTTGAACGGGGCTTGCTTGGATTCGATGCGACTTGGATGGTTTCAGTTGACTTGTTTGGTGTGTTTCGAGGATGCCTTTCTTCTTCGGTTGGGCGCTACGGCCCGGACGGTGGACGCTGGGGTCCGACGGATGGACGCTTCGGTCCGACAGGTGGACGCTTCGGTCCGGATGGACGCAGGGGTCCGACGGGTGGACGGCGAGGTCCGGCAGGTGGACGCTAGGGTCCTACAAATGGACGCTGCGGTCCGGTTGGACGGCAGTGGTCCGGGATTGGACGGCAGTGGTCCAGAATTGGACGCTATGGTCCCTCGGGTGGACTCTACGGTCCGGATAGACGCCAATGGTCTTACAGGTGGACGAAGGGGTCCGGATGGACGGCAGAGGTCCGGGGCATGGACGGCAATGGTCCGGCGGGTGGACGCTGGGTCCCACAGGTGGACGGCGAGGTCCGGATGGACGCAAAGGTCCCACAATTGAACACTACGGTTCGGATGGACGGCTAGGCCCGACAAATGGACGCGGGGGTCCGACGGGTGGACGGCGGGGTCCGGAAACGAGGTAGGCATCCTCCTTCTCTTCGATACGGTGATCCTCACTGACAAAGGCTCGACGAAATCTTCAATCCTGGTCACGGCACCAATGTTTCGTCCAGGGTTGACCTGGCCCTACGTTGTGCTTCTTTATTGGTCCCGAAGGGGCAGACGAATAACGATGACTTTCTTCTCTACTATACTGATTTATTGCCCACCACCGAGAGGCAGTGCTCCTGCTCGGTGGGGGATACGATAGGTGACGATTACAGCTTACAACTAACATTACACATGAAATTGTCTCTCTTTTATACCCGAGAGGTAGTACGGTTGTCACATTGCATTACAATTGTAAGATGCGCCGACAGCTAGCATCACGCAGCCCAACGCAAGAGCATCAAAGCAATTGGGCTGCTTGCTGCTAGCTGGGGGAGAAACAGATAAATTAAACACACTGCTGCGCTGCTACTGTAGCTGAGTGCGCCTAGCATACAGTGAATGGGAGATGTCGTTTCAGCGTGACCGAACATACTCCCGCCCGAAAACGAATGTTTTCTACTGTATGTAGGTACTCGGCTCGGCGCGACGATAGCTTGCTGTTTGCAGAGTGAGATGTTGTACGCTTTCTACGGTGGTGATGCGCAGTCAGTCTAGGTAGTGCTGCTGCTGCTCGATTGATTGACTGCAATTTGATGATGTGTGGCAGAACACTTGGACGGGATGAAAACTTCGCTTGATCGTTGATTGATTGTGATGACGCTTGGGTCCATTGATGACGATCACGGTCTGATGATTGGATGCGGGGATCCAGAGGGTGGACGCGGGGGTCCGACGGGGAATTAACGCTCTTCTTCGGCAAATCGACTCTTCGGTTTTGCACAGATGGACGTTTGCTTCGCAAGTCGACACTTCGGCCTTGCTAGTGGACGGGACGGTCCGACGGGTGGACGCAGGGGTCCGGCAATGGACGGCAAAGGTCCGGCGGGTGGACGCAAGGGTCCCACAAATGGACGCAGGGGTCCGGAATGGACGGCAATGGTCCGGGAATGGACGCAGGGGTCCCACAGGTGGACGGCGAGGTCCGGATGGACGGCAATGGTCCGGCAAATGGACGCAAAGGTCCCACAGGTGATCGCTACGGTTCGGATGGATGGCGACGGTCCGGGAATGGACGCAGGGGTCCCAACAGGTGGACGGCGAGGTCCGGTTGGACGGCAATGGTCCGGAATGGACGCAGGGGTCCGGGAATGGACGCAGAGGTCCCAACAGGTGGACGCAGGGGTCCGATGCATGGACGGCGATGGTCCGGCGGGTGGACACTGGGTCCTACAGATGGACGGCGAGGTCCGATTGGGCGACACTTCGGCCCGGGTTGAGTTGTCCGTTGCCTATCCAGTCTATCACTCGTCGATCGTTCCTCCGGGGTGTCCGTCATCCTGGTCACGGCACCAATGTTGCGGCCAGGATGTCTTTCCCTACGTTGTGATTATTTTTGGTGGTGATGAACGGACAACGACTCAAACGCACTACTTTTCATACTGCTAATTTATTACCACCGAGGGGCAGCGTGCCCGCTCGGTGGGGAACGAACGCTAATGTACAGGGAATGGATACAAATTTACAAGTGATGTGATGCTGTGTCGAGTGTGGCTTATATATTACAGAGGTAGTACGGATTGAATGCTATACTGCGTACAATGCATTGCAATAGCACAAAGCAATGCTACGCTTGCGGTGTGTCACCACGATGCCTAATTTCGCAGAGATAATAAAATTAGGCTGCTACTGATGCTGGGCGCAAAGGGGATCAATTGAATGGGATCACACGCTAGGTGTGATCTACACAGCCAGGGAGATACTGATGCGAGATCAAACACAATGTAATAATGTAAGATTTGCAAACTGTTCCGTAATTTGAGCCACCCTTCCGTCGCCATCGAGTGAGTTTTCACACAAAAGATGCCATCGCGCCGCAAACATCCGCCCAAGCAAAAGGCCAATTCCCGCACGAAAATCCATTTCAGTGGATATTACACGAAACTGCACACGACATCGGTTCTGGCCCCCTTATGCTTGCTCGATAAATGTCAAAAGCATAGAACGAATAATTATGCTTAGAATCGGCTAACGTTCGCTAGACATCGGTAAGTATCGGGAGTCACGTGGCGGATGGTGTCTTCATCATCGTCAGCTGTTCTATTTGTGGAGCATAGAGCATCTAGGGCTCACACATGTTCAGCAAGTCACTCCCCAAGACATTGAGTTCAGTTCGGAGCGCGGGAATTGGCACGTTCTTGGGGTGGTGTCGGTTTTCCAAGTGTCTTAGATTCTTTGTTGGCCTCCAGGCTAGGCAATGCATGCTAAGGCGTGGAAGATGACCTGCTGCTACGATCGAAGCTCTGTCGGGAAATATGATCGTGATTCGCAGTCGTCGTGCTACTAATGTTCGAAACAGTTCGCCAGCGGGATTTGAACGAGCAGCTGTTGTGACTTCATCACTTGAAAGGATGAATCGGATGAAGGGTTTGATGATGCACAAGTGAATTTATGCAACACTGTTGCATGGCGGACCTCGAGACAGATGGAAACACCATGCAGCATGTGACTGACAATTCAATGCCAAGACTACTGTCCATGCAGTTGCCGATCTGTAGAAATCCTAAAGTAGGGCAATACGGTTCTGGGTCGATCTTATCAAATTAAACTTATAAAAAATGCGTGACGTTAATGATCGTTTGAACTTGACATTTTGAAGCAATAGTTTATTTTCTAAGTGAAAACTTTTTTTGGAATGTTTGTGCAGCTCCTTAAGCAAAATTAATTAGTATTGATTTTTTGGACAACAGTAATTTTTTTTGGGATGTAAAGGCCTTTTGTGTCTTCGGCAAAGTAATAGATAAATTTACTGGGTAGATGAAAATTTACCGAACATACTTGATATTAATGATCTTTCATATTTTCGAGGCTTTCATATTGAGGTGATGTAAACATGGATTCGTGAAACTTAAATTCTGAAACTATGTTTACTTGTGTTACTTGTCACGTATACTCGCAGATTCCTGCTGAATTACATACAATTTACGAAATACATCACTGAGGTTAACTAGACATATTATGCAAATATCCATGATGCACGCTCAAATTACGTGTATTATATGTGACAGAAGTTTACACGACATGTTTGAACCATGTGGAAAAGAACACTTCGGAACTTACATTAAAAAATCAAATAAACACAGTTTCAGCAGAGTTTCTAAGTACAATAGTAACATTTAGAGTAATCAAATTTGTTATTACCGGAAAGAGTTCATTTCTTCAACTCTCAGGGCTGGTAGCAAGTCATTTTTCAGTGATTTGAACACTTTTTTCGACCAGGTCACTAAAAAGTTACTATTGTCAACCAAAAGCTACTAAAGTCACTATTTTCGTGATCTTATGATAATGCTTTTCAAATACAAATATCAAGGAATAGATATTTGTTATTTTAAAGACAATTATAGTGTGTTTTGGAAATCAAAGTGTCAAGATTGACAGACAAATAGAGACTCCCGGTTAACTTTCTGGAAGAATTCAGTTGAATATTCCGTAGACATTTCAAACGTAAGGAATAAACATTTTCTGGTAAAAGTTTTGAAAAAACAAAACTGGCAAAACTTGAAGAGTGAATGTGGGAGAATTTTTTTGACCGAAATATTTTAATTTTTTTTTATGAAAACCAGGATCAATATCTGACAAACCTGCTGAATAAATTACTAGTGAACTTTCTGCAGTAATCTATGGCTGTATAAGGAATCCCAAATCTGTTTTCCGACGGAACATCATTAAAACTCCTCCGGAAGATGAGCATTAGGATAAACATAAAAAAAAATAATGAAAAAGTATGTCAGAAACTCGTCTATGACGTCCAGGAACGAGTACTAATTTAGCTAAAAGTCATTTCAGAAATGACATTACAAATAGAGTCCTAAAGGTCTGTCCTAATTGTAATGACAAACGCTTATGTTTAGGCTAAAAACACATATTTACTCAAATTTTTAATGTTTTTCTTTTGTTTAAGTCCAAAAAACATTTTTTTTAGTTTTTGTAACACTCCTTGGCTTAAACTCAAAATTTTGGGTGTATTTTGCTTTCCGTGTCCCTTCCGAAATGTCAGATAGGAACAACCCCAGTGTTAAAACTAAAAGCCCTGTGGTGTTTTTGTCGATTAGGCGAACGTCAAACATGATCAAAAGTGTTAAGGTTCATTTATGGACCCAATTTTTGAAATAAAGTTTAAATATAATGTAGCCGTTATTTGAGCGGGAAAAATTGCTAAAATAGTTACAGTAACATGCACATTCGTGTCATTAAATAAAATCAAGATTTCTTTAAACATTTTAGGACCCAATTCCAACATATGAACTATTTTTGAACATTTTTGCATTGATTAATTCTTGATACTGTTTTTTACATGACATTGGTCAACTATTTCTATTCAGAAATACGTTTCTATGATGAATGCTCGAACATTGTGTGACAATAATAATTTATCAATAGTGATATCTGTGGCTATGGACCAACGCGGTGCCGAATTCACTCGTTTCCATGGTCAAATAAATGACACGGCACCGCTCAATCGTCAAATAGTGATCTCTTGCATCGGTACATTACCTAAAGTCAAATCTATCTGTTCATGAATTTAAGCAACAAATTTCAATCGTTCACTCTTTGCTTCATAATCTACGTATGCAAAATAAGTCATTTTCAGGGTTACAGATAAAACGTGAGGTTATGAATAGTCACTGAGTGATATGATTCTTTTCAATAAATAATTTGTTGAAATGATCAGTTGAAATACAAATATTTTAAGAACGCATTGACTCATTTTCAATTTTTTATGCACAACATTCGCGTTTGCCTCGAATTCATCAATAATCAATTTAGTCTGGAGTTGTTAACCTGTTCATGAATTTGAAAGAAGAGTTCAATTATACATAAATTCTACACAAATTTAGCCTCAGTTTGTATTTTTGTTGTGAGTTTCAGTTTTGAATTTTGTTAGATTTATTTTTAGAATATTCTGTAATTCGTTCAAGAATTTTGACTTAAACCAACAATTTTCCTTCGATTTATACCACAGATGTGTAAGATTTTTTTCAAGTAATTCGTTTAGTTTACTTCAAAATCTTCACTGATTTTTTTTTGTCAGTAATTTCCTCATAAATGGAAATGTTGCTAAAAGTTCTGTCTTGAATTTGTTTTCCGAAATTCAAGCATTTGATTTGTTCGACTAAAAACTAAAACATAAAATAATAACCTATATCAAGCTTATGTTCATCTCGTAACTTGTATGTGTATTTTGATCATTTTGGTCATCAATATCACTATTATTTTTGCTGTCTGACTGCTACCAGCCCTGAACTTTGCGAAATCGTACAAAAGAGATCACTGAATCTTCTCTCAAAAATTCAGTTTTCCCAAAGGGTTTGTTATATTTTTATGTAGACAATGCTCAGCTTCTTAGGGGGTCCCGTGGCGTAATTGGCTACACGTTTGATTTAATCGGATGGTCATGGGTTCAATTCCCAGCCCCCTCACCAACATTTCTCATCAAGCTGCTAGAAGACGGACGCAGAATGCAGTGCTCTGGGAAACGCACGTCTGTCAGCTAGCGACTGAGACACCTGACCTCTTCAGATATGTACACATCAAATGATCTCCCATACCGGCAAACTGACCAATTATTCTTACAATGGAACACTCTCTGGATTAACTTCGTTTGTGACTGGGACAAGACAACAGCAGCAGCAGAAGTAGCAATAGTGAGAGTAACGACACCTCTACGTCGGTAAAGTAGAAGTTGTCAGTTGATACAGCAATAAAATTAGATACCTAACTCTGTACTGTTGTGAGTGTATTGTGTGCTCGTCTCGTGTGGTGTCCACAGGGACGAAGGAGCATAACAAAAAAAAACATCTTGTTGTTATGGAAAAATACCCAGCTTTTCTAAATATTGAATTCACTGTAGAATTAAAGACGATTGACTACCTTCGGAAAGTTTGTGAATTATTGCCAAAGTAAGACTCTAGCAAATATGAAAGCAGTTGTCTCCGCAACATGTACCATTAGAGTGATGCAAATTCCAAAATGTTTGCTCCCCTATGCTTAAACGATTAAAATTATGGTAAAAAGCATCCTCCCAAAATTTTAAATGATTTGGAAGAAATTTGACTGTGCACACGCCATTTGAAGTTTATATGGAGATTACTATGGAAAACGCCAACCTTTTGTGTTCAGCCCTCTATCTCTTCGTCATAATATTTTATGGAAAAGTGAACACACTCTTCTCATGTGAAATTCTTCCAGCTACAACTTTGCCGAAGACCACATTTTGATTGGACGTCAGGAAAAATATCAAGTTTCAGATAATTTGCCATGCCAAAGAGAATCATATAAGTGCCCGAGTAGCTCTGCATCCTACATGAAGAAAGTCACCAGAATAAAATATGTACAACAAATCTTATATATATTACTGTTGCACTTAAACTGTACGGTCTACAGGAAGTAAAGATAACAACTGCGGGATATCAGTTAACATTATAGAAAAATCGTGACTATACGAAAATAGTTCAGTTATCATCCATTTTTGGCCATCGGAATAGTAGTAAACTAATCCGAAACCTGTTTGAATGTCATATATGGTTTATTTTGATCTTAATTTGAGGAAAACATTGATTAAGTGCAACAATAGACAAGAAAAACAAAATGTCATTTGGTTTTATAAAAAGAAATTGCAGTCCTTTTTGACTCTATGACACTACCCCTAACGCTACTACACCGAATGCCGAAAGCAAAGTATTTTTAGATGGATTATTGTAAAGTATTGTGATGTGGCATTTCAATAAATTAGATAATATTCCTATGAAATACAAACAGGTACATCCTTAAACGCGCAATAAGATCATTCTCAGGGTGACAGGTTCATATCCAACGATCGAGGTTTACTTCGAGGATGGAAGTACACGTAAGAATATTAGCAAATATATTATATTAACAGTATAGGTCACTCTCATATATTTCTGGCGACCACCTTTGTTTAATACACTCCAACCTCTTTTTACCACCGTTTTTTTACCGACAGTTTGTTTTTCGACCACTTTTTTACGACCGAAATTCAGATTAACCGTTTTTATAAATGATCAATATCTTAATAAGTATTCAAAATAGAGAATCATGATGTTCAGCAACATTGTTCAGTAGTTCAAGGGCTAACATATGGTGGTCATTGAATTGCGGAATTCTGCCACTAGGTGGCGCTAGTGAGCATCGAAATTTTGTTTTGCGGATATCTCAGGATCCTGACCACTTAGAAAGATGGCGTCTTCGGCAAAAATGTTAAGTAGCTCAAGGACTATCATTATAAAAGCTGTGAAATTCGGGAGTTTGCCACCAGGCGGCGCTAGTGGACATAGAACTTTTGTTTTACGAATATCTCAGGATTCTGACCACTTAGAAAGATGGCGCCTTCGGCAAAGTTGTTCATTAGCTCAAGCGCTACCATAATAAAAGCTATGAGATTCAAAATGTTGCCACCAGGCGGCGCTAGTGAGCACAGAACTTTTGTTTTGCGTATAGCTAGGGATCTTGACCACTTAGAGAGATGGCGTCTTCGGCAAAGTTGTTCAGTAGCTCAAGGACTATCATTATAAATGTTATGAGATTCGAGATTTTGCCACCAGGCGGCGCTAGAAAACATGAAACATTTGTTTTGCGGATATCTCAGGATCCTGACTGCTTAGAAAGATGGCGTCTTCGGCAAAGTTGTTCAGTAGCTCAAGCGCTACCATAATAAAAGCTATGAGATTCAAAATTTTGCCACTAGGAGGCGTTAGTGAGCATAGAACTTTTGTTTTGCGTATAGCTAAGGATCCTGACCACTTAGAAAGATGGCGTCTTCGGCAAAGTTGTTCAGTAGCTCAAGCGCCACCATAATAAAAGCTATGAGATTCAAAATTTTGCCACCAGGCGGCGCTAGTGAGCATAGAACCTTTGTTTTGCGTAAAGCTAAGGATCCTGACCACTTAGAGAGATGGCGTCTTCGGCAAAGTGGTTCAGTAGCTCAAGGACTATCATTATAGAAGTTATGAGATTCGAGATTTTGCCACCAGGCGGCGCTAGTGAGCATTGAACTTTTGTTTTGCGTAAAGCTAAGGATCCTGACCACTTAGAAAGATGGCGTCTTCGGCAAAGTTGTTCAGTAGCTCAAGCGCTACCATAATAAAAACTATGAGATTCAAAATGTTGCCACCAGGCGGCGCTAGTGAGCATAGAACTTTTGTTTTGCGTAAAGCTATGGATCCTGACCATTTAGAAAGATGGCGTCTTTGGCAAAGTGGTTCAGTAGCTCAAGGACTATCATTATAAAAGTTATGAGATTCGAGATTTTGCCACCAGGCGGCGCTAGTAAACATGATACATTTGTTTTGCGGATATCTCAGGATCCTGACTGCTTAGAAAGATGGCGTCTTCGGCAAAGTTGTTTAGTAGCTCAAGGACTATCATTATAAAATCTGTGAGGTTCGAGATTTTGCCACCAGGCGGCGCTAGTGAGCATAGAACTTTTGTTTTGCGGATATCTCAGGATCCTGACCACTTAGAAAGATGGCGCCTTCGGCAAAGTTGTTCAGTAGCTCAAGGACTATCATTATTCTAGCCAAGAGATTCGAGATTTTGCCACCAGGCGGCGCTAGTGAGCATAAAACTTTTGTTTTGCGGATAGCTCAGGATCCAAATCTCTTGGCTAGAATAATGATAGTACTTGAGCTACTGTACAACTTTGCCGAAGACGCCATTTTTCTAAGTGGTCAGGATCCTCAGCTATCCACAAAACAAAAGTTCTATGCTCACTAGCGCCGCCTGGTGGCAAAATCTCGAAACTCTTGGCTAGAATAATGATATTCCTTGAGCTAATGAACAACTTTGCCGAAGACACCTTCTTTTTAAGTAGTCAGGCGCCTAAGCTTTTCGCAAAACAAAGGTTCTATGCTCACTAGCGCCGCCTGGTGACAAAATCTCGAATCTCTTGGCTAGAATAATGATAGTACTTGAGCTACTGTACAACTTTGCCGAAGACGCCATCTTTCTAAGTGGTCAGGATCCTGAGCTATCCGCAAAACAAAAGTTCTATGCTCACTAGCGCCGCCTGGTGGCAAAATCTCGAATCTGTGGTCAGGATCCTAAGCTATCCGCAAAACAAAAGTTATATGCTCACTAGCGCCGCCTGGTGGCAAAATCTCGAATCTGTTGGCTAGAATAATGATAGTACTTGAGCTACTGTACAACTTTGCCGAAAACACCTTCTTTCTATGTGGTCAGGATCCTAAGCTATACGCAAAATAAAAGTTCTATGCTCACTAGTGCAGTCTGTTGGCAAAATCTCGAATCTCTTGGCTAGAATAATGATAGTACTTGAGCTACTGTACAACTTTGCCGAAGACGCCTTCTTTTTAAGTAGTCAGGCGCCTAAGCTTTTCGCAAAACAAAGGTTCTATGCTCACTAGCGCCGCCTGGTGACAAAATCTCGAATCTCTTGGCTAGAATAATGATAGTCCTTGAGCTACTGAACAACTTTGCCGAAGACGCCATCCTTCTAAGTGGTCAGGATCCTGAGCTATCCGCAAAACAAAAGTTCTATGCTCACTAGCGCCGCCTGGTGGCAAAATCTCGAATCTGTTGGCTAGAATAATGATAGTCCTTGAGCTACTGTACAACTTTGCCGAAAACACCTTCTTTCTATGTGGTCAGGATCCTAAGCTATACGCAAAATAAAAGTTCTATGCTCACTAGTGCAGTCTGTTGGCAAAATCTCGAATCTCTTGGCTAGAATAATGATAGTACTTGAGCTACTGTACAACTTTGCCGAAGACGCCATCTTTCTAAGTGGTCAGGATCCTGAGCTATCCGCAAAACAAAAGTTCTATGCTCACTAGCGCCGCCTGGTGGCAAAATCTCGAATCTGTTGGCTAGAATAATGATAGTCCTTGAGCTACTGAACAACTTTGCCGAAGACGCCATCCTTCTAAGTGGTCAGGATCCTGAGATATCCGCAAAACAAAAGTTGCATGCACACTTGTACTGCCTGGTGGTGCAATTTCACTTAAGCAGTGTTGCCAGCTACGACGAAATTTTGAACATTTCATGAAAAACTGGATTACAGTTGAAGAGTATTGTTATGTTGCTTAGCATTCTATTTTTCTGTTCCGTTCAAGTTTTAGGGTTTTGATCCCTTCTTTATTCTTCTTAAACAGTGTTGCCAGCCGCATGAACATTTGTGATTCGGCCGACTGTATGGCACGCAACACTTCCTTCAACTTTGGTGAACATTCGGTATCGTCATCTTTAAAATTTTTTGGTATTTGCATATCACACCCCCATAAAATTGGCTCTTTTGATAACAATCGAGCAGTGTTGCTATCTTTTACAAAATATGATAACTTGAACGGCCATTATGGAAAGTTCTCAACCCATGCTTCAACTTTGCCGAATATCTCGAATCAGTATTTCCGCATCTAGACGTTGCATTTTTCAAAAACATAATTATAACCCTGATTTTTTTTACGACCCCCCGATAACGGTCGTAAAAAGAGGTTGGGGTGTATTGTGGTACCACACATGGCAAACGTGGCAACTACTACACTTTAAATCAGTGTTGTAAGCAATCATGGTAATCGACACGTTTTCGCTGACATTCGGCAGCGCTTCTTTTAAAACATTTACAATGAATGTCGATAGAAATGTCTATTGAATGCCTCTGACCACGATAGCTTCGCTTGGAAACGTTACGGTTTTGTTTGTTGCTGTCATTCTTCGTAATAGGCATTGCTTTCACTGTATGTGTGTCACATTCGACACAACAAGAAAGATCAAACTGTTCATGTTGTTCATGATCTGGAATGTCTGAATTCTATGCAAAACTTATGATTTATGCAAATATCATCAGGTCAGACGACATTCAATTCACAGCTTTTTGTATTTATCGATGTTCATTCTACCGTTCGTGCTACGTATGAGCATGGCAACAAAACGAACGTCGCGCAAAGTGTCGAATGTTTACAGCACTGCCCTAAATCAAAGTGACACTTCATATAATATTCAGCGTAACATATCAAAAGTACCAAACTAAAAAATGAATGAACTTCTGCAGAGTTTTAAAATAATTCGTTCACCTAGATGACCATTCTGTATTATTAGCAACATTATTTGCTGGAACACTGAACAAACTTTGAAAAAGGGATAAAGGAACAATTAGAGTTTCCAATTTTTCCAGGATTTAACTACCCGGGAAACGGGAAATAGAATTGCAATTTGCCAGGAAATCTCGGGATCTCGGGAAATTCTCAAAATCGAAAAAATAAAAAAAGTAGCACTTTTCAGCACTGTTTTTTTGGTAGGAAAATCAGGCCATTATGTGGTACATCTCATCAATGAAAAATTGATTGATTTGCAACGGAATGGCAAAAATTTGTTTTTGATTGGAAAAGTTTCTTTGCATATTTATTAAGTAACGTAAGCAGAAAATTATACTCTATACTATTACCACTGTGTATGACAGAGCTTCAAAAGTTGATTATAAAAAAATGACTTTCTTAACCGAACTTTTCCCAATAATTGAGCTTCTATGGAGTAATTATTTGTTTTTATATTTTATATTCGTTTTACAGCACATGAAGTAATCATTTTTTTTTTTTCGATAGAATAACCTTTTCATCATATTTCGTTTGATATAAATTTTGTTCAAAACAAATTATCGAATCTTCAAAAGACACATGAAAAATGTAATTTTGTGCAAAATTGTTTTTTTATGCTTTGTAATCCTTGTTGTATTTATATTAAGACTACATAGTATTCAATATTTTTATTTATAGTTATAGTCTCTTCAATACTTGATGACATAATGAAAATTTGCGTGAAAAAAGCTTTTGATAAGATACACTATGCTCTTAAATATACCGTTTTGAATATGTGCCACTACTTTTCGATACACTCCTTAGAATATGTTCAGCTCAAGAGAAGATTGAGTACACTTATCCAGAAAATTTTGAAACTAACAATTCAATTCTTCTTGTTATTGCTTTCTGCTTCAGGTATTTGAGTAAAAATGTATGATTAAACATAGAAGTCGTATTCTATTTTTACATTGGAGCTAATGAACCTCCATTTTGTTTGTTGTCTATTAATCAAAATAACAAACATATCAGCAGAACTCCAAATCTGAAGAGTTGTCTTCATAAAAATCATTTATAGGTTTTTATAATTTGTCATATGTCTAGAGACTAGGGTAGCACACAAATGATTGTGACTCAAACACGCTTGCTCTGATATAATTTTTATCTTCACAACAGTCTTTTACAAATGTATGACGTCCACATAGAAGGGAGGTTGTGGAGACATACCTCCTTTCTATGTAGGACGCCTCATAAGAACACCAGCTGAGAAGCAGGCTCTGTCCCAGAGGGGACGTTACGTCACAAAGAAGAAGAATTGTAATAAAGTGTATATAATAATGTACATCGATCAATCAAGACATCAAATTCTTGTTAATACAGCAAAAGTTTCTCACAATATATACGAAGCGAATGTACCACAAACACTAAATGATATTCAAATTCCTTTTTTTCTCTTAAAATATGACCTTTTTTATTTTACGTTTCATTTTTTTCATAGCTGTTATTGCTGACCATTCTATACATGCATTTATATATTGTATGATAAGCAATAAGACACATTTCGTCTGGTATATACATAAAGCATCTTGCTCGAACACTTCTTTGTCTTCTTTTTAGTATTACGTCCTCACTGGGACAGAGCCTGCATCTCAGCTTTGTGTTCTTATGAGCACTTCCACAGTTATTAAGTTTTCTTTCCACAGTTATTGAGAGCTTTCTTTGCCAAAGTTGCCATTTTCGCATTCGTATATCGTGTGGCAGGTACGATGATACTCTATGTCCAGAGAAGTCCAGAAACTTTCCTTTACGAAAAGATCCTGGACCGACTGGGAATCGAACCCAGACACGTTCAACATGACTTTGCTTTATAGCCGTGGACTCTAACCACTCGGCTAAGGAAGGCTCGAACACTTCTTTGGACAATTATGAAAAAGGACCTGTCATCTCCTTGTTAACACTCCATTAGATCACACACTTATCAAGCCAATAACTTTTTGCGATATTTGTAACAGTCCATATTTCACCTCTACAGTTTCTTTTAAAATCATACAATAACACTACCTTCCTCCAACACTTACTATTTTCATTTTGAACAGCTGCTTTTTCCACGTTATCACTTCGCAAAATATCCTGCACAGATCCTGAGATCAACCCTGCTTGCTGAACGATATCCTTATGTATTCCACCGCAGGACTACACTTGGTTACACAACGGAAAGCACAATTCGGAATGTACTCCTTCGACCTAAACCGATGCTTTATATAGGCATCACGATCAACAGTATCTCCCGAAGTTCTCGACTTGGCGCTGACTGCTGGCCTGCAGCCACAGTTCATTCATTTGTAGGATTGTTTCACTTTTTTTTTTCTTCTGCTGCCTGGATCCATTCGACGCAACGCGACGCCAGTGGAACCATCGGAACCGATCCCAACAACCAGCAATGGTACCCCCTCGTCACAAACGGGTAGGTACTTACCATACAGAATTACCCTACCGTCCTACCCTCTCGAATCAAATTGATATCGCGCGTCATTGGCCCTGTTCGGGTCGGTTCGTCGTTCTGGCTCAGTTTTTGTTTTGTTTCATCGTCGAATCAGCTGGAATTCACCCAGTCAGCATGCTCTCACACCACCCCCTATGGGTGAGCAAAAGGATGCTGCTCCAGTGAAACGATGCGCGAAGGCGACTGGCGGCGCCCGATCGGATAGCGAATTTTTTTGAACGGTTGGTCACTTATTCTCGACGGCGGTGGGCAGGGTTGAAGTGCTAGGGAGATGCGAGTTTGATAAAACCATTTCAAATATACATTTTTCATCACAACTAGTCGTTTGGAAATTCATTAGGGTCAACTAAGGGGGTAAAAACATAACAAACAATATACTGGAAACTCGGATATGGAGCTTAAAGACGATACATGTACATCAAGTTAGTTCCTAAATTCAATAATTTGTAAAGATAGATTTGAAATGTAGATTCTGTTTCAAAAATGTTAATGTTATGCTCTATTCGAGTAAATCTGTCGGTATGTCAAATAAGTTTTGTTTATTATTGGAACTCCATATGAATGAAAGGAATGATTGTCAAGTTCGTTCAAGTATATCTCCCAGTTGAAATAAGAACTTTAGAACCAATTACCAAATTGTTTGCGACATTGACGGGGTTTGGTGGTCTGATGGCTACCGCTTCTGCTTCATATGCAGAAGGTCATGGGTTCAATCCCAGGCCCGTCCCTTTCCTCGTACTTTGTAGTTGTGTATCTCTCACTTGCTTCTATCTTCCATTCTAAATATATCACACTCAAACTATTCGTTCATAGCAAACGCTAGAACCAGAGACGGACAAGAAACCGTTTCCCTAACGCTTCCTACTTCCACGCGCACGCCTTTCTTACGTCTGATACATAGGCAGTCTGCTAACCACAAAAGCAAACCTCTCTGCCATGCCTTTCCCCCAATCCATACACTCCCGCATGAACTGACGTGGATGCAGTGGAATATACGGTCTACGTGGGAGTCAGTTCAATGCATCATCAATTCCTCCCCCTTCCCCTCATTGGTCTGCATTCTGACGTGGCAGGTGCCATTGTTGCCTAAAAATAGAAGATCACCAGCACTTATACACTGAGGATGCCTGTTAGTCCCAAGCAGTCATTCGGTTGGTTCCTTGTGTAAGTGCAGCTGATCTGGCGATACTGGAGTGCATCCACGGGCGGCCAATCAAGCTCAAGCTCAAGCTCAAGCTCAATTACCAAATTGTTTGCGACATCCTAATGAAGTTATGGAGTCGGCAACCAATTTGCAGTCTCTACTGGAGGGGTTGAAACGAGCTGTCCTGTCATTGAAAAAGCTGGATCACCCTTGAAATTACAAGGATATTCTATATTTTGGAAAATAGCGTAGATGATTTGCATAACATGAGATGGAGCCAAGAAATCAATTAACCTTTTTTTTCGAAGTTTCACCGGTGGTCAACCTCATGAGAACTAAAAGACTTATTTCATTTATTAGTTAACAACTAAACAGATAACACTGAATTAACGATTTCACGCCACAATACTCGGTTCGTGGCCGCATCTCTCCGTTCTCGGTTCTGCCACCCGACACTATGATACTACCCCGAATCCATAACATTTCGAGACTAATTTTAATTAGGAGGTGGGAAGAAAATTATACAGATTAAAGTATTAAACAAGTTAAAAAGGAGCTAGATTTTCATAAAACAACTTTTACATACTATGTTTCGTTCAGACTTGTCCTCTAATTTTGATGAGATCAACACAGCTACACTGCATTGCTCTGAAGAACAGCCTAATTCGAAAAGAAGGGTGAATTTATTATGAAAAGGATAGCTAGAATATGCACAAAATAAGGATGTAGTGAAGTTTCGTTGTGGACGCTGCTACCCATTTCCTTAATTCAGATTTTTTAGATGTCGGCTACTAGCATATAGATATTATCGCTGCAAGTGTTGTTCGTTTAAAGATCAACCTGATAGACAATCGTTCCGCGGTGGCATAGAAACGCTAATACACTTGTACATGTTAAAAAGTTACAGTAAAGCAGTTCCATAAGAGATCTGACTGTTTTAATGTAAGAAGAACAGGAAATTTTTGATTAGAATTAGCAGGATTAACTTCAATGAATGCCTTGAGGATATTTTGATTTCAAAAAAATGAGCTGATTCATATGGAAATATGGATATTCAACTAGCATATCCAACGAAAATTTAGAAGAACAGCCTATTTCAGAAAGAAGGGCAAATTTGTGGTAGAATGCTTGCAGCTATGACGTAAATAATCAATATAACAACGTGATGCTTTCGCACAACCTGTATTCATAAGAAAGGAAAATCTTTGTTAAAAACAAAATTGAAAAATTAACACCACCAAGAAGTCCAAATACCGGTGAGCACACAGCTATTCAGCAAGACCATATTGAGGGTATGGGTTCTAATTCCTCCGATGGTGGATCTTATTGCATTGAAAAATTCCTTGACATTCCTGGGCTTATGAATATGAACCAGAATGGTAAATTGTCAAGGAAAGCTTTTGAAGGCTTGTTAAAATATATAATGAACATTTTACCGACGAATGTTACACACCATTGT
Source organism: Aedes aegypti (assembly GCF_002204515.2). Taxonomy (NCBI): domain Eukaryota; kingdom Metazoa; phylum Arthropoda; class Insecta; order Diptera; family Culicidae; genus Aedes; species Aedes aegypti. The sequence goes on along the minus strand of NC_035108.1, from coordinate 366,283,190 downwards.
TACCAGTTTACATTAGAGGCGCGAATATGAATGGTCAATCCTGTATAGCAGTATGGTCATCATTTTTGCAGGCAAAACAAGATACTGCATTGTATCTCATACTATTCGGGGTAATAGCTCATTCAGGGTAGTGGCGTTCGGGGTAATGACCCATTCGGGGTAATGGCTTTCGGGGTAGTGGCGTTCGGGGTAATGGGATGGAGCCCTGCCACACGCTTGCCAAATCGATACGCACTTGATCCGCCCGCCTAGTTTGCTGCGCTTCATGCCTTCTTGTACCAACCGGATCCGAAGCGAACACTCTTTGCAGGGTTGCTGTCCGGCATTCTTGCAACATGCCCTGCCCATCGTATCATTCCAGCTTTGGCCACCTCCTGGATACCGGGTTTGCCGTAGGGTTGAGCGAGCTCGTGGTTTATACTGCGCCGCCACACACCGAACGACGTTCGAAGACTTTAAGTGCTTGCAAGTCCTTCTCGAGCATCGTCCACGTTTCATGCCCATAGAGGACTACTTTATGAGCGTTTTGTACATGGTAGATTTGGTGCGGGTGTGAATCTCTTATGACCGCAGCTTCTTGTGGAGGACGTAGTAGGTCCAACTTCCACTGATAATGCGCCTCCGTATTTCACGGCTTCCGCGGGGCCTTCCTTAGCCGAATGGTTAGAGTCCGCGGCTACAAAGCAAAGCCATGTTGAAGGTGTCTGGTTTCGAATCTCCGTCAATCCAGTATCTTTTCGTAAGGATAAATTCCTTGACTTCCCTGGGCAAAGAGTATCATCGTATCTGCCACACGATATACGAATGCGAAAATGGCAACTTTGTCAAAGAAAGCTCTCAGTTACAGTTAATAACTGTGGAAGTGCTCATTGAACACTAAGCTGAGAAGCAGGCTTTATCCCAGTGATGACGTTATGCCAATAAGAAGAAGATGATTTCACGGCTAACGTTATTGTCAGCCGTCAGCAAGGATCCAAGGTAGACGAACTCGTCGACCACCTCGAACATATCCCCGTTTATCGTAACACTGCTACCTAAGTAGGTGATCCCGGTCGCGCTTGACCCCACATGCGCTTGACCCCAGCATGCACTTTGTCTTGGTCTATTCACCACCAGTTCAACTTTTGCTGCCACGCGTTTCAAGCGGGAGTACAGGTCTGCTATCTTTTCAAATGTTCGGCGGACAATGTTCATACCATCCGCAAATCAAACAAATCGACTGGATCTCGTAAAAATTGTACCCCGGCTCTCCGCATAACACCTTCTAGCGCAATTTTAAATAACAGGTACGAAAGTCCATCACCTTGTCGTAATCCCCGGCGGGATTCAAAAGGACTGGAATCCCGACCAATGGATTCCAACAAATTTGTATCACAATTATATCGAAATTTGCTACAATTAATAATATTTGTTTAATTTTTGTTAGAAGCATTTTGTGTTGATGGAGGAAATTACAACATAACTCTTATTAACTATAACTATCTCATGGTAATACTTCAGGAGGCAAAGGGCTTGTTGATGTCTCTATGCCTTTTCGTCACCTCTTGCTCTGTTCGATCTGGCTGCAATTTGTATCTTCCAAGTCACTCACATTTTGGAGCCGACCACACGCCTGGGCCATGTGAGAATTTTTCGATGGATGCTGCTGTGTTTTATTGGTGCGCTTGACTATATTTTACTGCTCGTCATGCTCTACTGGCGGACTGGTTGGATGCCGAGGTCGGTCCTGCGATTCCGGTTGGGGGGGTGACGTCCGGTTCGCAAGCGCCCCGACGACCCAAAGCCGGCAGTTCGTCGTGATCGATACTACTCGGGTTCGTTCCCGACGGTGAAGCTAGCCTACTCTGATGGAGAGTACCTCGACGGAGGAATATCTCCCGAAACCGGTAACGTTACGCGTTGTTCATACTCCGTTGTTGGCCGGTAGAGTGCCGAACTCGGCCCAGAGGTTCCGGTTGGAGGTTCGCTTCCGGTTCACTGGCGCTCCGACGACTCAAGCCGGTGATACGCTCGTACCACTCAAAATAGCCCCCTACGGTAGTTCTAGCCTACTCCAACGAAGATTTCCCCGGCGGCGGAAGATCTTCCGAACCGATGCTATTCGGGCAGATGCCGAGGTCGATCCTGCGATTGCGGTGGAAGGAAACTTCCGATTCATAGGCGCCCCGACAATCATTTGCCAGTGCTGTTCCGCGAAATACGGGTCACATCTGGACGAGAGGTTGCGTACCACAGATTCCAATCTTGAGAAGAACATTTCAAGCATGCAGGTGAGACACTTGCAGCCGTTTGGAACCAAACGACCTTCGACAGTTTTCCAGTAATATCCGAATATATTGACCCATCAGAATCAGAATTATCGTTTGAATATATTCTCCGTTGGTATGTAGATTGGTTCTCCAATCATGTTCGCGAATTTCGATTTCGATAAGGCAAACTGAGGACGGCCTGAAAGCTCCGAATCCAAGCATGATTGATAGCGGCTCATATGCTTCCCTGCTCATTCGAACCACAATTAATGTTGGAAAAATGTTGCCAATATCTCTCCATGTATACAAGGAACTACCGTATGATTTGTACTGTCCCTCTGTGCTAAAGAAGTTACAGAACAGGATATGTAAGAGTTGTGGAGTATATTTTGCTTCCCAGGTTATGCTAACTGAGCATAGTAAACTCCACAAAGCAGGATCCGCAGGTAAAACTGGTCGCGGAAGTCGGAAAAAGGCGATTGGAAAGCGGGATAAGGATGTGTTAACAATCGAGAACCAAGAGGCAGTTTGAATTGATGATGGTTCAGATGTTGATGATGATCCGAAATATGATGAGTTGGTGGATGATTTAATTCCAATTATCACAAATGATGAACATCTGCAGCCAATCTTGAAAAATTCTCAAGTAGAACTACGCAGCAGTACCCATATTCGTTTTTTGTTTTCTTTTTCTTTTCACTATTTGCTGTTCAACAGAAAATGGACCACTTGTTTGTTTTTTAACATAATATAGATAACCTTGGAATAAATAATTTCTAATCGCCTTATAAAAAAATGGAAAGAAATTGCTCATAGCAAATTTTGTTATAATTTAGTTATGGAATATAACAAAATGAGTTATATTATTGATTGATTTGAAACACAATGAGTTATATTGTTCTTAAATTTACAACATATTTTGTTTAAATTTTGTTTGGTGTAGAGGAAATTTTGTTATATATTTTGTTATGTTAACTGCTAAGCAGCCAAAATTATGACATATTTTGTTAGAAAAAACGCGCTAACTAAGTAACAAAATCTGATACAAAACTGTTGTAATCCATTGGTCGTGATGTTCGCCTGAAACCTTCACATAATTTTGCACACCTTCCATCGTTGCTCTTATCAGTCTCGTGAGACTCCTAGGAAAGCTGTTCTCGTTCATGATTTTCCATAGCTCTACGTGGTCGCCGCCTTGAAATCAATGAAAAGGTGATGCGTTGAGACCTGGTATACACGACATTTTTATAGGATTTGCCGTGCAGTAAAGATCTGGTCCGTTGTCAATCGGCCGTCAAAGAAGCCGGATTGATAACTTCCCACGAGCTCGTTTACTACAGGTGACAGGCGATGGAAGATGATCTGGAATAATACTTTGAAGGCCGCATTTAAAATAGTGATCGCTCGAAATTTCTCACAATCTTAATTGTCGCTTTTCTTGTAGATGGGGCATATTACCCCTTCCTACCACTTCTCCGGTAGCTGTTTTGTTTTGTCCCAGATTATGCCTATCAGCGAATGCAGAGTTCTTGAGCTGGTGAGTTACATCCTAAACCTCCATCCAGCCCCTAGCTGGTTGGTTTCCAGAATGTGCCTACATTCCTCGTCGAACCAATTGTTCCGTCGACTCCATCCCACGTATCCGATGTTGCTCTCAGCTGCATCATTGATGACTGCTTTCACTGTTTCTCTAACATTCCTAAGGAGGGGCTTCATCCAGTTCACCGTCTTCCGGTAATGTAGCCTCGAGGTGCTGCGTGTCTGCAGCTGTGACATCCGGTTGCATAAGCCTCTATAGGTCATACCAGGGCGGCCGTCGGTACCGTACGTTGTTAACGACGGAGCATTTTGGGCGCAGTTTAACCATCACCAGATAGTGGTCAGAGTCGATGTTAGCGCCACGATAGGTCCTGACGTCGATAATTTCGGAGAAGTGCCATCCATCAATCAGAACTTGGTCGATTTGTGATTCTGTCTGCTGTGGTGATCTCCAGGTGTATCGGTATGGAAGGCTGTGCTGGAAGTAGGTGCTACGAATGGCTATATTCTTGGAGGCGGCGAAATCAATTAGTCGTAAGCCGCTTTCCTTCAGCACGTCGGCGAGTACGGGTGTGCTCCCGGTGAAGTTGAGAGATTTACAGTTCCACGTACCGAGCTTCCAATCGCTAGTCCCTTTACGTCGCTGTGGTTTTTGCCGATTGTCCTGGTTCGTATTCTCTCGTTGATTATTCGTTGCTTGATATTTTTAAGGCTGGCTTGCAGGGCCTGACACCAATCCCCTAGATTTCCGGAGGAACATTCTCCCTAAATGTTTGGAGGACCAAAGTGCGCAGTTTAGCTTAGAGTCCTTCTCTGGCACTCGGACGATGATTAGCCGCCCCTGACATGGGGAACAGACGCTGTTGTAAGCCGCTCCTAACATGGAGTACAGACGCTCCAAGTTTGCAAAAGCAAAAGCAAACCCCCCCTTCCCTCTCAGCATACGACCAGAGTTCCCACCGGGGTTGGTTACCCGATCTTCCCTAAGGTTACTCGTACCACGAGGAGGTAGGGATAGGAATTTCTGAGCAAGAGGCTAAGGATCAAACAAAGGGGTCTATTTTATTCCTGCAGGTACGCGAGGTACCAATAGTACGCCATGCAAAAATTTTAATTTAAAACCAGACAAAAATTTTAATTCAAAACATCACATTGAGGGCATTGAGAAATGTAACGAATATGTTTGTATCCACCTAGTTACAGATAATCGGAACAAATTCGATTCACCTGTACAAATTCTGAACTTCCATGACAAATAAAATGTAATATGGTGTTAACAAAATGTTGATAATGAATAATTAGAGTTTTACCAAAACTAGGATGAGTTATATCAATTACAAAAACATGGATATAATAAATTATTGTCATATAATAAAGAAAAAAAAATCAGTTTCTACTTCTATTTTTAAAAATTCTCATCTTCAATTTTCAAATGTTGTTACTAGGTTTTGAGTTTGTCTCATTTTCAACGATGCGTAAAAGAATTTATCTGACTTCAACCCTTGCTTATCCAGTTGAACCATCACCGCAATCTTTCCCTGGACCATGAGGTGCCCATCGAAGGTATATTCGTGCCAGCGAGCTCAAAACAGGTGAGAGATCAATCGTAAGTAAGCACATCAATCGGTATTACTCGGAGAGGGAGAATTATTTCATGTTTTTGTTTCAATCGATTCGTTTTTTTTTTATTCGTTCTGCAGTCAGGTACCTACCAGCAGCAGCAAATTGTGACAAGTTCAACAATCCTCCAACTCATTTGGCTCACGTCCAGCAGTTTACCCGAGTACTTCCAATAAGTCACAGCAAACTTCCAATGAGCACTGATGATCAGAGTTTGGAGAAAAAAGTGCACCACCAAAGCTGACGACGACAATGAAGCACATTCCAGTGATGTCTCCTTTTTGCTTAACGATGCAAGTGCGATCGCTGGTACCTTCTAATAGGATTTGAAGTTCAAGATTGTGCACTTCACTCGGTCACCCACCAACATCATCAGCTGGAAAACGTCTAACTATGCAAAGCTGATAAATCTTGAGGACAGGATCGTTTGTGTACCGCTATGGAAAATCTGTGACAGCTCATTGTAATAATTGATGTTATCTGATGGGGATTGTTTAAAATTGAAACAGATAGACGATAAACTGATTACGGTGATGGCGACAGTTAGGAAAAAGGTTGACAGTGTTTGAGCTGATCATTCTTAATTCTTACCATTGTTTGATTGTACGGCCCTCACAGAGTATAATTGAAAGTTTCCTGACATCTCCCACAGGTTTGAGGTTATTCTTCTTCTTATTTCTGATGTTAAGTCCCAACTGCTTTTGAGCTTAGTGTTCTTATGAGCACAGTTGATAAATGAAGGCTTTCTTTGCCAAATGAACATTTTTTCTTATGCATAGACACTCTATGCCCTGGGAAATCGAGGAAATTTCTCACCTGGAAAGATCCTTGACCGGTGGGATTCTAACCGAAGACTCTAAGCTTGATCTTGCAGAATAACAGCACTTCTATAAGTCTTAAATATTGAATAAGTTTGTTGTTCAGATGTTCAGATTAGCTTGAATGATGGTGACATTCAGCCTAGAGGGTGACGATGCACCAAAGCATACCCTGAAATGTCTCAGCAAATATTGGCAATATAAATATGTTGAGTTTCTCCTGCTTTTGGTTTTGCTAATAAAAACATCGCAGTATGCATAACAAAGTTTGCCAAATGACAACTAGTATTTATATGACATTTCAATTAAATATTTCTTGCAATTATCTATAACTATCATCAAAAAAGAGTTATTTAAGCTTCTTTGGTGTAATTCTTAGACAAGACGTATCAGGCCAAAGTACAAAAACGAAACCAATTGCCTGTAGAAAAAGACCACTTCCCATTGGTCGATTCGGCAAAGACCTACTTTCACATCCTTGAGTTGAATTGCAGCATGGCTCTTTGTTGCTAGCCCGACCGAGTTTGGATTTTTTTATGCAACCTTTTTGTTTAAAATATATGTATATTCGATGTTAGGATTATCGCATGTGCTCCAACAAAACTAAAAATAATAATAAGTACCTTGAGGGCAATACAATAGAAGATGTGTCAGTTTTGTTTAAAAATATCGATGGTTTTGAATATGTACCTGATTTGAAAAAAGCTAGCATCCTCTATAACTCTGAATGAATGAAACGCGCACACATTATGGGCCTTGATATTTGAATTTGTTCACACACTGGTAGCACTGGTTTTTGGATCGTCAAAGTTATCTACTGAAAAACAACGGAGTAGTCTTAGTTGAAATATAATGTTTTGTCCTAGGTGTTAAATATCTGTCGTGCGAATTTTTGGAACGCGTGTAGTTGCGCGTTGTACTTTGTGCAACACTCTTGGTTTTACGAATATCCAAGGAGTCTGACCACACGCTAACAATTTTTTTACTATAATCTAAGTTTACTGTTATCTGGTACAAATCACTGAGCAGTGCAGTAAATGTGACCATGTCCATAGTAGTATCTACTACAAAGCATTGTATTTCAATCCATGACATCCACCGACCAACACAGTTCGGTCAAAAATAAAATGCCAAACTGGTCAAATCCAGAATGTCTCTTGTCATAAATACTGCAACTGTGGTTATATAAACCGAAGATATTTTCTTGTGCAATGATGTTGACTATGTTTTGGTAGAGTTATTAGATTGAAGTAGTCGGATGAAAATTGTCAGTGCAGTTCTTAATTTTACCATTGGTTCAGTAGTTTCGATAATAAAATTCATTTCAGTGCACTTAGAAAGATGGCGTCTTCTGTGAAATTATTCAGTAGTTCAAGGGCTATCATTATTTTAGTCAAGAAATTCAGGATTTTGCCACTAGGCGGCGCTAGTGAGCTTGAAACTTTGGTTTTGCAGATCACAGGGTCCTGACCACTTAGAAAGGTGGCGTCTTCGGCAAAGTCGTTCGGTAATTCAAGGCCTATAATTGTTCAAGCTAGTTGATTTTAAATTTGGCCACAAGGCGGCGCTAGTGAGCATAAAACATTTGTTTTGCAAATATTTAGCAGAGTTGTTCAGTAGCTCAAATGCTTTCTTTGTTTAATCCTTGAAGTCCAAGATAGGGTAATATAATGATAGCCCCCGAGCTTCTGAGCAATTTTGTGGAAAACTGTTTCCTGTTAATATTTTTCTTGTTCTTGTTTTGATTCCCTGGACAAAATCGAATTTGATGAAAATTTCCCGCTATTCACACACTTCACATAGACTTACATCTCAACAAAGAGGCGACCCATTTCACACACAATATTCGATTTGATTTTCGAGGAACCAAATCGATAGTACTGATATTTGACCAATGGAACTTTAGTACCCTTTTTTCGCTTTAAGATTAGTTCCTGAAAAATATTAGAAAAATTAAGCTTTTGTGCTAACCGAATCAAGCTGGAAAACTTGTTCAGTTATCAGCACTCACGTGAGTTCTTGAATAAACAGTATTTTACAGTCAATGAAAGTTTGACAGTACATATATCAGGTATTGGAATAAGTCGTGAGAGAAGGGGAGGGGTTCTAAAAATTCAGAAATACATAGAATATACAATGTTGAAACATTGGAACAAATGTCATATAAAATAATTGATAATTTCAGCAATTGTTACAATCTTCTATTGCCACGATTAATGCGTTATATGTTTGAGTGAAGTTAGGTTAAGTAAATTGAAAGCCGAAAAGCTTAACATTACATATATTTTGCAATTGGATCAAATGGACAAATTGATGTGAAGTTTTGCGAAAAAGTTACACGTCTTCTCAGTGAAAATCGAACTCACGACTCCCTGGTCTCTAGTTGGGGTGCGTTACCCCTTCGCCATGAGAGGACTCATGGACGCAGAAGTTAACCTGAATTATGGGTAACGCGCCCTAACTAGTGATCAGGGAGTCGTGAGTTCGATTCTCACTGAGAAGACGTGTAACTTTTTTCGCAAAACTTCACATCAATTTGTCCATTTAATCCAATTGCAAAGAATATGTAATGTTTAGCTTTTCGGTAGTTGTTAAACTTCCACTCGGCTGGTTAGCCGTTAACCACGATTTATAATTAAAAAAAAATGCAAAGCGTTTTTTATCTCTCTCAAGCAGGCAAAATCAACTCACTTGTAAAAAATCTAAACTGCTACGGCAAATGAAATGCAATATGTTGTTAACAATATGTTAATAAAATCTTTAATTTGTTTTACCAAATTAGGATGATAGTGTTGTCTAACACAGAACATTTGGACCGTAGTGCAATTCTTACCAGTGCTGATCAATCACGGAGTAGCAACCATTGATGTACAGTCAGTCTATGCTATGCTATGCTATGCTATGTACGTTTATCTGATATGGATTAGAAGTATCTAAGAAGAAATCTGGGACATTACCAGGATAATTTGATTGTTTTTGAACTGCTTGAAAGCTAAAAATGATAATCCTCATGAAGGGTTCGATAATTATAGAGCATTTCAGCCATTCAAAAATTTTACAAACTTTGTTTCAATTTTTAATTGAACATTGGTGAATCGCGTTCTAACAATTACTTCGCCATTAATAAGAAAGGCTCACAATGTGTAACATGGAGCTAGCTCAAGCGCGAATGATGATACTTGTAATTTTTGTTAGCTGGATATTCCATGACTGTAGAAACGATAATTACAGGCATGTTTATAGCGTACAAACATCCCATTAACAGCTATTGCCAATCGATAGATGAAGCTTAATCATTGGCCATTATGGGAAAAAAGCAGTAATTGATTAAATCGGCACAATCCAGCTGGATCTATAGAATCATCATTTACAACGCCGTTTCAGTTTTTCTTTAGTCATATGATTGAACTAGGCGGTATTGGCATCCGATTTATTCACCATCAGAACCAGCACAAAATGTCGTTAAATATCGAACTCCAAAGGCTCATTAAACCCATGCTTCAATCGATACCATAAACCGATCACACTCCTTCGTTCATTTATTTCACACTCAATTTGTTCCACGCCGAAGCGACGCTGGCGGTGGTCGTTTCCACCGAAAAATTACAACAATTTGGTGCACGAACTCAAGAGGTACATTTCCTCAGCCGCAGCAAACTATGGGAAAGAAACCTATTTTGGGGTTGGTCTTAAAGGTATGATAAATCCGGAAAATTATCTTGGGTGAATTAGATTAGATTTTTATCGAACATTTCTACGTAAAAATGGTAAGGAAATGTGCTGAAATAATGGCAGTCACAAATACTTCAGAGTATGGGAGTCTTCAAAAAATTATTTAGAACAATTCGATGAGCAACTTTGTTTTGTTAGAACGCTTCTACCAAATGATAGAACTAATCTAGATAAGTTGTAAGTTATCTGAATTGAATTCAATACCGTCAAATTAAAGCTCTAGTTCACCCAAGACAATGTGCCGAAGACATCGAACTTCTAGTATAATAGGTTTTGGTCAACCAAAGTAGGTTTCTGTCCCATAGTGCGGCCAAACAAAACGGAGAACATTTGCATCTCGAAACATTGGCCAACTTTTGCTCGCCGCCGGATTCGATGCCGAGAGAATCCCAGGGCGCTTCACAGTGTAAATGCAGATCACCCGGCAGCGTGGATTCAGTGTTCACCTATTGTAATGGAGAAGCAGTTTTAAACTGCCAGATCACTGCTGATGGTTACTCGATGATCGAATTCAAATGTCGATGCACTTTGTGGAGCATGAAGAGGGTGGAGGTGGTTCACCAAGGTAGGTTCGAATCCCTGATAAAGAGGATAATTGTCAGCATTTTTCTTTATTGTATGATATGCAATAATGAAAAATACTGACAAAATGTCTAGCAATTTTTTTTATAAATTTGTAGCTATTATTATGAATTATAACATTTTTTTATTTAGTATCATTTGAAAAATTTCATTGATTTCTTATAACTAGATGTTCTGTGTTAGGCAACCTACTTTTTTCATCCTAATTTGGAAAAGACAAATTAAGCATTTAGAAACATTTTGTTAACAACATATTAAATTTCATATGCCTAAGCAGTCTAGAATTTCTACAGGTGAATTGAATACACCTGCTTATAAGAGAAAACAAAACACTTTCAAGTCACTTAACCCAAATTAACCTAAATATATAAAGCGTTTATAGTGGCAATAGAAGATTGCAAGTATTTATGCCTGAAAATTTATTTGAAGATCGAACATTTGTTCTCAAGATAAAGTTTTGATTTTCTATTATTATATGAGAAATTCTAACGATAATTTCAGACCCCTAGAAACCTAGGACCAGATGCGCCCTCCTAGTCATGCTACTGCAACCATGCCACAGGCTCCATTCAGATAGCGGTAGCTTTAGTGAATCAGGTGGAACGATGTTCGAATTTATGCTCTCGTCTGATTTGAATTACTGGCGATCCGTTTCAAAACGAAGGATGCTGATCAAGAGTGATATTTTATGAGCTCTGTTGCAGTTATTGCCCCTTAGGTATTTGGCTGGCGTAGTGATGAACACAGAGTTTGCGGATGATATTTTCTATTCAGTCGGAAGTATGACGGCATATTCTGCTTTGGAATCATTCTTCTGAATTCTTACACTAACGTTCGGATGATTAAAATATTTACCCAGCAAATTATCCTGCTACAATTACCTATTTATGAAAATTTGCCATTCACTGATGATCAGATAATTAAAACTGCTGAATTGAACCTTTTCGCTCCAAGCTTTGAGCGTTAATCCTCACGGACAAATGGGTCAGCAATTGTTCAAGGAAGTTTCGTGATTTACTAATTAATTCTGACATTACTTCAATTATGGCGGTCAGTCCAGCTTCCGTTATTCGATCCGTGCGAACCCACACGCAGACGGTTCTTCTGGCGTTTAATTTATGACACTAATTTGAATCCCGATTTCATATTTTCGTATCTTCACGATCGCCGTCGGAGGACGATCTGCTCATTAATACGTCCGAAACAATAACTGACCCCAGCTAGTACCGAAAGGGACAAGGCACTTGCAAAAAAAGAAGACCCATTATTTAAAGCCATTCTAGTTCCAGTCTAAATCACGCGCTATAAATTTGCTCATCACATGTTTGAATACATTATAAATCAAGGATCCGGTGCACCGCAAAACCCGTATCAGCAATAGACGGTGAAGCTGACACCACTCACTTCGGGCGAAAATGGCTCGCTAGCCAGTCCGTGCAACAAAATGATGGTGATGACTAGACCTATGCACAGTGGTGCGCCTTCATACAAATGCCGGACAAAACCTCAAAAGTGGTTCAAGTGTATAACGATTGTTCCCCAACCTTACTTGATATATAAAATAACATTCATGGAAATAAACAATTATTTCAAAATTTTAATTTTTTGATGTATTTTGTACGGATGAATTTGCTCACAATTCAGATAAAAATAAGATTTAAATGGAGTACAAAAAACTTCACAGCAACTACAGATAAAGATAGAAGTTCAATTTTCTTAATGTAATTTAACATATATAAACGGAAGTAGTAAAGTAAATTCATGGTAATGGACATGAATTACAATATCACGGAGCAACGTCATTCGAGGTAATAGTACATTCGCAGAAAAAGTATCAGGGATAATGATTTCGGGATAATGTGATAGAATACCTCACATTACTTTCCTTCGAATGCCAGCACCCCGAATTCCATGTCCCCAAACCACTCATTCCCCCGAATTCCGAAATCACGGCGCAATGTCGATCAAGGTAATTGTACATTCGGAGAAATAGCATTCGGGGTAATGGAATTTGGGGTCATGATATATTCGAGGTAGTGATGGCATTCGGGGTTATGGAGTAAAATCATAGAAATTAATAAAAATTGTAGTAGGCAATTGGCACCAAACAAAAAGAGTAATCAGTGCGCATCGTACCTTCCTGCTGTGCATACACGAATTCTCGCTGCTCTTGGAATCTTTTTTTAAACTACCTAAAGCAATAAAACAGTACTTCTCAGCTAAGATAAGATCGGACACCTGGCTTCTTTTAGTTGTTCTTCTTTTCATCCATGAGCCCAGTTGTGAATTTTCCACCCTTGCGTGTTACGTAAAAACAGTGTTGCCATTTGTATGGAAGACGGTACACAATTTCACAAAAAAAATATTCCTAATTATTACTTATTTTTTAATTGTATTGATTAGATGAATTATAGTGTATTCTACTTCTTGGCATTACGTCCTCACTGGGACAGAGCCTGCTTCTCAGCTTTGTGTTCAATGAGCACTTCCACAGTTATTAACTGAGGGCTTTTATTGCCAAAGTGGCCATTTTCGCATACGTATATCGTGTGGTAGGTGCGATAATACTTTATGCCCAGGGAAAGGAAATTTCCATTGTGAAAAGATTCTGGACTGACCGGGAATCGAACCTAGACACCTTCAACATGGCTTTGCTGTGTAGCCGCGGACACTAAAATTTGTTTTTTCAATTTGTTTTTCAATTGGAATAGTTTCAATCGATTCAATTTTTCATACATTTACTTTAGACATATTTATAGGGCCTTCATTAGCCAAGTGGTTAGAGTCCACGGCTACAAAACAAAGCCATGCTGAAGGGTTCTGGGTTCGATTCCCGGTTGGTCCAGATTTTCTTGACTTCCCTGAGCATAGAGTATCATCTTATCTGCCACACGATATACGAATGCGAAAATGGGAACTTTGGCATAGAAAGCTCATAATTAATAACCGTGGAAGTGTTCAGTGAACACTAAGCTGAGAAGTAGGCTCTGTCCTAGTGAAGACGTATTGCCAAAAAGAAGAAGAAAAAAAGGGCATATCTATCAAAGGCAACAGTTCTGTCACTTCGCCTTGTGCCGTCTTCTCCTGGAAATGTTACTATTACTTGTAGTTTTGCAACATACAGTTTCAAATTTTTTATTCATTCCGATCTGATTTCGTTTCCCTTTTTTGTTAGGTTTACTTCAGTCGGCTACGAACTTTTATGCATAACCGCAAAAAATAACGACCAAATATAGTAATCCGGCAACACGGGCAAAACCAAAACAAACGCATCCGATGGTAACTTTCCACACGCAGCTACACACTCGCAGACATCAAATTCAACCAATCAGCGACTAAATCACAAACTGGATTCAATTTTATTCCCAGTTGTCCTATCTTTATCTTAGCTTCTCAGTGCTAAAATTTAAAACAGTACTTTTCTGTACTACTAAAACAGTACTTTTCAGAACTAGTTTTCCTATTATTGATCCCTTTACGATCCTTGTTTGGACCTGTGCCTTCGATTTTTCGTTTGACCCGTTAACGAAAGCTAACGGTGGTAATCCTTCTTGGACACCGTCTTGGGAAAAAACCTCTTAGAAGATCTCGTCTACTTCCGTTTATTCACTAAACATGGTTGCAACAACAAACAAAGGGAAGGGTGAATCTCTGAATTCACTACTTCCTACCAAATAAGTGGGTTTTAAAACTGTCACTAAACGTGGCAAGAATAGAAGAAAAGACGTTTCTTCGGAATGCGAACTTTCTTCCAAGGGTGAAATGGATAATGTTGATAATCGCATCGAAATGAAGAATCAGGCTCTTTGATTCAAGTGAGGAAGCAAAGAGTGCCACCTATCGTGGTCAGTTATTTCGAAATTGGGGGATTTTAAATGGAGATCTTGAACTCCATTAGAGGAATCCAGGTTTCCTTCCAAATCGCAAAGAAAAGAGACTGTCGTGTTTTGCCGAAAACTCTTAAAGATTGCGAACTTCTTCTCAAACATCTTGAAGAGAAGAAGCACAAATGTTTTACTTACGACGACAAAACTGAACGTTTGTTCAAAATCGTCTTGAAAGGTCTCTCAAATGACTATAAGTCACCTGAGGAGATCAACAATGGAATAAATCATTTACTTGGATTTTCCCCAGTCCAAGTAATCATTATGAAAAAGAGAACCCAATCTGGCATTGTTCGAAAAGGGCTTTTTCAAGAATATTATTTAGTTCACTTTAACAAAAAGATCTGAATAATATTAAAGATTTAGAAAAAAGCAAGACTTATGTTCGATGTTCGTGTGACATGGGGACGTTTCCAGAAACCTTAAGAAAATTACCAGAATCCCACTCAGTGCCGTCGGTGCCAAAAGTGGGGTCGTGCTACGAAAAATTGCCACATGGATGCTAAATGGATGAATTGTGGAGGTTCTTCTCACGCTAGGGACGTCTGTCCAGTGAAGGAAGATACCGATAAGCTCATATGCGCCAATTGCGGGGGCAATCATAAGTCAAATTTTCAGGCTTGCCCTTCACGTAGGCGAGTCGTTGAGGCTTGTGCCAGGCAGATAATATCCGTTACGATAACGGTCGTTACCGGAATTTCCCTTGTAGAGTTTCGAACAATGCTTATTTTCCAGTAAACGATCTCTTGATTAGGAATCATACCCATCAGGAAGGTCATAATCATGCTAATTCACAAACTAATTTAAATCCATCGGATAGCCGTTCGAATATTTTTTTTAATGTATCTACTCAAGGAAAATCCTTTGCTGATATCGTATCAGGTAATTTGAACTCCTCCCCCAGTCATACTATGAGTACCCAATCCTATTATTTCAAATCAAATAGAAAAAAACCCTTCCGCCACAGGAAACTTCTTCTACGCCTCTCCGTCTACCGAAAATTGCAACGGAAAATCATCAGATAATGTACCCACTTCAAGTGATATGTCTGCCTCTGATTTTCATTTTCCAACTGAACAATTGAATCTAATGATTGATGCAATGTTCAAAGCCACCACTATGACTGAAGCAGTCCAAGTTTGCGTGAAATTTACCAATCAAATTGTTTTTGGATTACGTTTTTCTAATGGATCCAATAAATAATAATTTAAATATTTTAAATCTGAATGCTCGTTCTTTGAATGGCAAAGAAGACGAGCTGTTTGATTTTCTTAGAGCTAATAACGTGTATATAGCAGTTATAACTGAAACGTATTTGAACCCTAGATCCAAACTCAAAAGAGATCCTAATTTTTTTGTTTATCGTAATGATCGACTTGATGAGCCTTGTGATGGAGTTGCAAGCATCATTCATAGGAGTATAAAATATCAACTGTTTTCGTCATTTCAAACTAAAGTTTTTGAAGTTTTAGGTGTTTCTGTTAAAACACAGCTTGTTATATATATTTCATAGCTGCTTATTTGCCATTTCAATGCTCTGGACAGCAAGTTAATTTGCTCAAAACTAACTTGCGAAAATTGACTCGCAATAAGTAATTTTTTTGTCTTTTGTGACTATCCCAGACAACCAGAAATCGCATCAAAGTTCACGTTATAACTCGTTCATTCATACTAATTACATCAAACTCGCAAAACACTGTGGATAAAATCGTCAGATTGATGAGTTTCCTTGCATAAAACACTTTTTTTCTGAGTTCATTTGCACATTTTGTTTCCTCCCGTACACTCGTACGAAGTAAGTCGAATCAATCCGTAGCAGCTGTCAAATCAATCTTTGTTATCATAAGTTAAGTCGCATAAGATGACAGGTTAGTTCGGTAGAATATTTAAACACTCTCATTTTATGTTATTATTCATCACAGAATATATGCACGTATATCGCCTCCACCTTTGTACGTAGAAGGCCTTTTCGCGACATCTTATAAGTAAAATTTTGCACATACAAAGCCACCAGGTGATTTCGTTATACGTACCTTTTGATTGTCTGGGATAATACCAAACATCGGTCATGGAATAATTCTCAAAGTAATTCCAACAGCAGAATTTTATTTGATGAGTGCTCTTCAGGATATTTCTCAATTCAATATCCTAATAGCCCTACATGCTTTTCCTCTTCTAGAAACCCATCTACGATTGATTAAGGCTTAACCGACTCTAGTCGTCTTAGTAACCAACTGATTACTCATGCCAATTTTGATTCTGATTATGCCTCTGTTACATTTCAAATATCTCATGAAGCGATTCTCAATCCTACCAGCACCACTTTCAATTACTTTCGAAGTGACTGGAATATATATGAAACATATATTGACTCTAATCTTGATGTTTACATTTCTTTACAAACAAAACTTGATATTGACAATGCTCTTGAAACTTTTACAAATTCCATTGTTGAAGCCAGGAGCATTGCAATTCCAAAATGTGAAGTTGAAGTTGAATCCGTAATTATAGACTCTTAATCCGTCTCAAAAACGTGAGGAGAAAGCAATTTCAACGCGATCCTGCTATAAAAATTATATCGGAGGATTTGCAGAAAGAAATCAAGGAACGTTTTTCGCAATCAGGAAACAAAAATTCTGAAAATAAAATTTCTCAATTTGACCCTGGCTCTAAGCCCTCTTGAAAATTATCTAAAATTTTGAAAAAACCTCAGAAGCCAATACCGGCATTGAAAGAGGAAAACAAATTATCACTAACTAGTTGCGGAAAAGCTAAACAACTTGCTATGCAGTGTGAAGGCGTGCTCAATTTTAATTTAGGACTCACTAGTCCAATTGAAAATCAAGTTACTCAGGACTTCAAATATATTCTCAATCAAGAGAAGATTTCGGAAATGCCTGTGAGACTGATTTGGAAGAAGTGAGAACTATTATGGAAAAAAATTAAAAATATGAAAGCTTCTGGCGATGATGGAATTTTCTACATCCTCATCAAGAAACTTCCAGAAAGTAGCTTATCATTCTTGGTTGATATATTCAACAAATGTTTTCATTAAGCATATTTTTCGTGACAAATGGAAAAATGCTAAAGTTGCACCAATTTTAAAACCAGACAAAAATCCTGCAGATGCTTCTAGCTATCATCCAATCAGTTTGCTTTCCTCCATCAGTAAATCATTTGAAAAGGACATTTTGAACGGAATGGTGGTCCACATCAACGAAAATTCAAGTTTTACCAATGAACAGTTCGGATTCCGCCATGGACATTTGACCACTCATCAACTTTTACGTGTAACAAATTTGATTCGTTCCAACATATATTGAGGCTATTCTACTGGTCTTGCTGTTCTAAACATAGAAAAAGCATTCGACAATGTTTGGCTTGAAGGCTTGATCGTAAAATTAAAAAAACTTTAATTTTCCAACATACATTGTTAGAATAATTCAAAGTTATCTGTCAAATAGCACACTACAGGTTAATTATCAGAACTCCAGGTCTGAAAGACTTCCTGTAAGAGCTGGTGTTCCTGAAGGCAGCATTTTGGGACCAATATTATACAATATTTTCACATCTGATTTACCTGAGTTACTTTAGGGATGTCAAAAATCCTTGTTTGCTGATGAAACAGGCCTCTCCACCAGAGGACGAGGTCTGCGTGTCTCTGTAGTCGGTTGCAAAAATGCTTGGATACTTTTTCTTCATACTTGCAAAAATGGAAGATTTCTCCTAATGCTCCCAAAACTCAACTAATAATATTCCCTCATAAACAAAGAGCTCTTTATTTCAAATCTTCAAGTAGACATGTTGTCACGATGAGAGGGGTTTCAATAAATTGGTCCGATGAAGTTAAGTATCTAGGGTTCATGCTAGATAAGAATCTAACTTTCAAAAATCACATTGAGGACATTCAAGCCAAATGTAATAAATATGTGAAATGTCTCTATCCCCTTATTAATAGAAAATCAAAACTTTGTCTTAAGAACAAGCTTTTGATATTCAAACAAATTTTCAGGCCAGCCATGTTATATGCTGTACCAATATGGACTAGCTGTTGTAATACCAGGAAGAAAGCTCTGCAGAGAATTCAAAATAAAATTTTGAAGATGATTCTGAAGCGTCCTCCCTATATAATCTCTTATAAGCAGGTGAAATCAACTCACCTGTAAAAAATCTAAACTGCCTCGGCAAATGAAATGTAATATGTTAACAAAATGTTTAAAATCTTAATGTTATTTACCAAATTGGGATGATTGTGTTGTCTAATAACACAGAATACCTAGATATAAGACATAAAAAAGAGTAATCAATACCTGTTGCGATAAGCGCCGTAATTTGAACGGCGCGACGATAGGGATGAACTGGGAATGACCAGAAATGGCTGATGGCAGACTATGCAGACTGGCTCGAGCAACAAAATGGGTTTCGGACTGGAAGCGAAAAACGTTCTGCACTGTACGGTAGTTCACATGCGACTGCTTATATTAATCCTAATAGTGTTAACTGTATATATCACCAAATGGTGCTTTAGTGTGGTTGAGTAGTAGTAGGGGAAAACGGGGTAAGAGCGCCCGCCGGGGTAAGACGGACCACCTTCAGTTTGTGAAGAAAATGGCGGTTTTCTTGAAAGTTCATCAAGCACTTTCCATAAACACAAGATATTCGACATTCCGAACCATTTGGGGTGATAATTGCATTATTTTTTTCATAACAAATATCAAAAACAAAGTTTCTGCTCGTCTATATTGAATTTGATCTAAATTTAACAGATGCTCACTTAAGGGTTTCGGAAGGGATTTTTTGTAAAAACATTACAAAATATCCGTCCATGCTTTAACAGCATTGTGAAATATGCATTAGTGAAGTGAAAAATTAATTGTAAATATTTAGCTTTGAAATTAGGTCATAGTTCTGAAAATTGCGCTAGCGGGGTAAAACCGACCGCTGTTGATGGGGTAAGACCGCCACCCCTAATTTATACCAAATAAAATGTCTAAACCATTTTTAAAATTGTGACTACATTGTACATTACTATTCAAGTAAAATGAAATCAAATTTGTTGAAAATTAAAGCCGAATCCGCATATTTTTCCAAAATATGGGTTTCTTAAGGTAATGATAAGCATGTATCTAAGTTTTTTGAATTACTAAACCCTAAAAATGATTCAATATCGACGTTAATCAATGTAGAAATCAGAAAACATTATAATTTTTAGAATCACAGGGAACTAATATATTTTTTCGATAAATTGTGTACGAAAATCATGGTGGTCGATTTTACCCCGTGGGTGGGCGGTTTTACCCCGTCACTCAAAATAATTGTGATAAGACATCACTTTTTCAAGCTTCAAGAAATAATTAAATTTCTACATAAACAACACTTGTGATACTTTTTGATCAAGCTTAAGGCTTCAAAAAACGATATGCTACGTCGAAAAATAATTTATTGATTCTTGATTTTGACATATGAATTAAAATGCTTAGGCGGGCGGTCTTACCCCGCACACTGGGGCAGATCGCTGTTTTCGACGGCCAAAACCTCTAGTACTCTGGATATGCTCCCTAGAGGTTTGGTGTCTTCGACAAAGTGTTTTGGAATAACTTATACTACGTTTTGAAACATTCAGATTTGATCTAGATAAGTGAAAACTGATCTAGATCAGTTTTATATTTTGATAGGAGCGTCTAGCAAAAAAGCTTCTTCTGCAAAGTTGTCATTGAGGCATTTTTGACATTTCTTCTGAAGACACTTACACTCTATCACTGATGTGGATTACGATATATGACAATTTAGTAAAAAACAGTCAAAAAATCGATTTTGAGCATTTTTTCATACAAAAAAATTGTTAAAAAATATTTTGTCATCAAGTATTAGAAGCTTAACTATAACAAAGTAAATAAACATCATTTAGTAGCAAAATTTTCAGATTTAATAATATTTTTGGTAAAAACAGTCTAAAAATAGTGTTTTACAAAATCCAGGATAACTCGTGAAGCGGCAAATCTTCTTCTTCTTCTTTCTGGCGTTACGTCCCCACTGGGACAGAGCCTGCTTCTCAGCTTAGTGTTCTTATGAGCACTTCCACAGTTATTAACTGAGAGCTTTCTATGCCAATGACCATTTTTGCATGCGTATATCGTGTGGCAGGTACGAAGATACTCTATGCCCTGGGAAGTCGAGAAAATTTCCTTTACGGAAAAGATCCTCGACCGGTGGGATTCGAACCCACGACCCTCAGCGGCAAATGGCGCAGCTAATTTTTTGTATACGACTAGTCAAGAACATAAGTTTCATTGTCGCGAAGAAAGAAAAGTGGGCCACGCTTTTTTGTTGTGGTGGTTTGAAAATTTGATGAAAATATGTTAAAAAATGCTTATATTTGAGAAACTTTTCATGAATTTATATTTTCTTAAATGAATTTCTAAAACATATTGCATGTTTGCGAAGTGTTTTAAAAAAGTCATCACCAAACTGGTATCGTATAATATGGCTTTTATTAAACACAATACTATTACTCTAATAAAATTCAAAGGATAGATAGATAGGTAGATATACATATGGGACAAATTATCTTGAATTCCATTTAAAAGTTTATTGGAACATCAGTTTAGAAATGACTTCTTCAAAACACTTCGTCAACATGCAATTTGTTTCAGAAATACATTTGAAAAATATAAATTAATGAAAAGTTTCTCAAATATAAGCATTTGTTAACATATTTTCAACAAATTTTCAAACCACCAAAACAAAAAAGCCCCATGTGACCCCACTTTTCTTTCTTCGCGACAATGAAACTTACACAGCAAAAAATTCTCAAATTTACATGGCACGTAATTTTTTATGATAATCATGTAAAACGAGTTGCAACTGAACATTCAACGATTATTAATGTGAACTGTCTCATTGCATTCGATAACGCTTGCAAACTTGAGTGAAACTGAAACATTTCATGATCTTCCATCCAACATTCGCCAATGTTGCATGCTTTCTTGCATCTTGAAAGTGAAATTGCAAACAAGAATTCTCGGTTTACATGATTCTATGCTGAATATTCTGTCAAAAATAATGCACATGGATGGATCATTCCATGTGCATTATTTATGATTGAATTTTCAGCGTGAAAATCATGTAAACCGTGCCGTTTTGCATGCAACATTCTTCGAGAGAAGACGTTTCGCGTTCAATATTAAGGATTTTGGTAACAATGTTGTATATAATAGATGTGTTTATAGGTTTTATCATTGAATAATACATGAGAAATGGCTTTGCATGATTGAGGCTTATATTACGTTACGTGTAAATCTAAGATTTTTTTGGTGTGTATGTTCTTGACTAGTCGTATACAAAAAATCAGCTGCCGCCATTTGCCGCTTATCCTGGAGTTATCCTGGATTTTGTAAAACACTATTTTTAGACTGTTTTTACCAAAAATATAATTAAATCTGAAATTTTTGCTAGTAAATGATGTTTATTTACTTTGTTATAGTTAAGCTTCTAATACTTGATGACAAAATATTTTTTTACAACTTTTTTGTATGAAAAAATGCTTAAAATCGATTTTTTCACTGTTTTTACTAAATTGTCATATATCGTAATCCACGTCAGTGATAGAGTGTAAGTGTCTTCCGAAGAAATGTCAAAAATGCTTCAATGAACAACTTGCAAGAAAAAACTTTTTTGCTAGGACGCTCCTATCAAAAGATAAAACTGATCTAGATCAGTTTTTACTTAACTAGATCAAATCTGAATGTGTCAAAATGTAGTACAAGTTATTCCAAACTACTTTGTCGAAGACACCAAACCTCTAGGGTGCATATCCAGAGTACTAGAGGTTTTGGCCGTCGAAAACAGCGATCTGCCCCAGTGTGCCCCGTCTTCCCCTGCTGTTGGTGCTGGTTACTTTGAAAGCTTAATCTCTACCGCAACATCCAGGGCCACGTTGAAGCGTAGCCTTCAAGATGAATTAGAAGTTTCACAAAGTTTTGATTTTGGAGGATTCTGATCAATTTCGATAGGTAGAACACAGAGCTCGAGGGTGCTCGGCGTCGTATACCTAGCTGCGTACGTACGTCTACCACACGTACGATGTTGTCACTTCCAGGGTAAATGGCCACAACCCTTCCAAGGGGCCATTGTTTGGAAGGAACGTCGTCTCTCTTCACCAAGACCATGATACCAACACGGAATTCTGTGGGTTCTTTCCTGCACTTAGCTGGCCGTTGATGAAGAAGACCTATGTAATCCTTGGACCAACGTTTCCATAAATTAGTGACGGATCGTTGCGTGGCCTGGAAATGGTTAAGTCGATTAATCGGTACAGAGGAAAGATCTGCCTCTGGCAAATAATAAATAGACTCTCCTAGAAAAAAGTGACCAGGAGTCAAAACAGAGAGGTCCTGCGAATCGTTGGAAAGAGGCGTCAATGGTCGGGAGTTCTTGATGCATTCTGCTTGCGCTACTGCTGTGCGCATGTCGTCGTAATGGTGTGGTAAAGCTCCGATGGTTTTCAGGAACAGTCGTTTGAAGGCCTTAACTGCGGCCCCCCATAGACCACCAAAGTTTGTAGCGCGAGGTGGAATAAACTGGAATTCGATAGGGTAGATGTACCAATAGTGGAGGTACTAAGCACTATTAAACTTCATTTAACCGCCTAAATTCAAGAAGCGTAATTAATGTACATGTTAGTGTTGTAACGGGAAGAAACGACCATTGGCTTCATGAGAAAAAATATGTCATCGCAGTAATCCACGGCATGTCAGTGAAAAATAATACCTCCACTATTGGTTCACTGTTCCTTGAGTTGCGGTATATTTTTAATTTGTGTTCCTATAGTTGCGGTATCCGTGAGTTTCTTATGGGATCCTCCACTATAGGAACACTTTACCGCAACTATTGGTACACGCAATAACAGTTTTAGGAAGTTTAGTGATATTTCATCAGTTTTCAAGCAATTTGAACGCTCTTTTCAACTACTTCGTGTATCAACAAGCCAATACGTCGATTGGCAGTGTCGGTTATGTGGCTAATTTAATGAAATCAGTGAAAACGGCACTACCGCAACTATAGGGACACCCACAACTAAGGGAACACTTACCCTACCTCTTTCCAAACATTCAGATGTCCATACACTGTTGCTCAATTGGTCAACCAAAATTTGCCGCATCTCCTTAACTTCACAAAACGCGCCGACGAATGTAGTGCTGTTGTTGCAGTGTATGGTTCGAACGCGCCCGACACGACTCACGAAACGTTTCAGAGAATTGACGCACGAATCTGTCGACAACCCGGCGACGATGTCGAGCACTACGGCTTTTATGGCAAAACATCCGTACATTGTGACCCAAACCTTGACCGACGCGCCCCTACCTGCCAATGGTCGAACAAAAAACGGCCACAGGTAATCTTGTCCAGTATTTGCTGCGGTTACACGATTTGAAGCGGGTGGAGCCATGAATTGGTTGATTGCTGAGGGACGAAATCGAATACTTCGAGTTAGATCCCTGCCACGAATCGGCCTGATACATTGACGAACGGTTGTTAAGTGTTGAGTCGGGCCCCGTATTCCCCTAGTGCCTTAAGACAGTCCATCGAAGACCCCTTTGATTTTCGTTGCCGTTGGATCGTGCCGAAGACCTGCATGATGGGGCGGAAAATAAAAAGGCGACGTGACGTGAGTTATCACCTCCTCCATGTGACGGAACTGCTTGTACTTCTCCTTTAATTCTGTGTAACCTTTGCGCAGAGCAGCATCGGAGCTAAATCTTCTTTTGACGCCAGAGAATCGGCGTGCTGCAGTATCCCAGGTATCAGCAATTGATGGAAGTAGTTCCTTTTGTACTGGTAATCGCACTACATAGCGACAATCATCGTCATGACTGTGCGTCATTTCAAAGTGCGCTTCGCTTTGTTGTTCTTCGGTGGTAAGACATGTTTCGTCGTCAAAGTCTACTTCACCGAACCTTCTCACTTGTGCGTCCAAATTGTCGAAAGTGGAGACAAGGCAAGTAACTGAAGCATTCGATGCAGTAGAAACCTTCCCAGAGAAAACGTAACCACAACAAGTCTTCTGAAGTGGCGGCAATTAATCGTCGAAAGCAATTTGCTCGGGTTGTAGGATAAATGGAAAGAGCTCGGCACCGACAATCAAATCGATACCGCGGCATTGATTAAACAGTGGGTCGGCTAACGGAAGATGCTTAGGAATATTCCACGTCTTAATGTCCACTGTCTTCGAAGGAAGATTCACCGTTAATTTCGGTAACACCAAACAGTCCATCGGGAAATGTTGTGAATTGAAGCGTGAAGAAATGTTAACCGATACTAAGTCGCGTACGTTGACAACATATTGGCCGATTCCATTAACAGGCATGTTAATTTTCGTTCGGTTTAGTGAAAGACGCTGGCACAACGACTCGGAAATAAAGCTCTACTGGGAGCCACTGTCTAAGAGCGCACGTGCTACTTGCCGATTCCCGAAGTTATCGTGAATATTCACAAGAGCGGTGAACAAAATCACAGTAGTTTCACCAACGATAGACGGTGTAACGGTTTGGCAAGATGTAGACGGAGGTGTGACTGTTCCCGACGAGGGCAGGCGAGGCGCGAATACCGACGGCGGCGACAGCGAGAGCGAACGGTTAACCGATGTGGCATCCGGGTCATTACTTGGCGGAACCGAAGGAGAATGCGACAGATTGGGATTTGGGGTGGTGAATTCGTAAACTTGATTATGTTGTGGAGCTCCAGTCGTCATCAGAGAGGCGGACGAAGGGAGATGAAGCAAGGTGTGATGTTTCTTTTGGCAATATTTGCAGCACCCACTGCTACAATTTCTAGCCTGGTGGGTTGTCTTGCTGCAATTAACGCACAAATTGTTCCGTTTTACCAAATCGAAACGTTGGTGTGGAGTTTGGTTTCGAAAAATCTCGCATTGAAACAAGAAGTGTGCCTGATGGCAAGCTGCACATCTAGGTACCTGTTCCGCGGCCAAATGATTCGCAGTGAGTCTTGACTTTATTACCTTGAGTTCCGATGTCGGACTACAAACTGTTTGGGAGAGCTGTAGAGACTGTAGTGTGCGTGACTGTTGATGAATGAACTTGATGAGATCATCGTACAATGGGCGCGTAGCTTTGTCGCGAGTCTGTTCCCATTGTTTCTGAGAGGTGGCGTCCATACGACTAAATAGTAGCTCCACCAACACAGAATCCCAATGCTGAGCTTTGGTTTCTAATGTGTCCAAGATTTTGACGTGTTTCTCGAACTCATCAGCTAGCTCGGGAAGTCCGGCTGCAGATTCCCCGCATAGTGGAGGCACCGAAAAGAGTGCAGATATATGCTGCTTAATCAACAGATTCTTGTCCTCGTAGGGATCAGTGATTAGTTTCCACGCAACAGTGTAACTATACGCCGATATTGAAAGGGATGATATTATACGGGCAGCATCTCCTTTCAAAGAAGCACGTAGATAGTGCAGTTTTTGAATATTTGCCAACTGATAAATATCATGGATCAGGGACTTGAAGAGGTCATGGAATCCAGACCAATCTTCGGGATTTGCATCGAATTCGAGAATTTTCAACTCTGAGAGACGCACCCCAGAGGAAGCAGGAAGTACTTGAAGGTTTTGAACAGAAGCAGGTGGATTCGCTTGGGCAGGAGCTGGAAGCTTTTGGGAAAGTGAACCTTTCAAACGGTAATACAAATTTTGGAATTTTGCACGTGTTTCAGCGACAGCAGGATCTTCGTCGTGAAGTGCTTCGAGTTCCATATCGACGTTTTCCAGCTCCTCCCATAACTTGTCTAAACGCTCATCGAATTCGCGAATCAATTCTGCAGTTTTAATTAAGTTTGCCCTTTTGGCGACTAATTGCTTAAGGCTTCGAGTAGCGTTTGCCATTTTATCAACAATGGAAAGATCGCTCACCTGCTGCGATCGTACTTAGCCTGATAGATCGCTACAACGTGGGGTACCGATGAAACTCCAATCGTACGATGCACTCGGATCAGATTCAGCGGCACTCAAGCAAGACTACGCTAGCATCACATTATGAGCCTTTTGAGGTCACGTTGGATCACGACTATCTGCAGTGGAACAATTGGTGTTCATACAATGTGAACTGGTAGGCAAACAATGGTTGAATTGCCTTTATTGTTCTGTGCAAATCACACGCGAAGTGGCAAAATGGTCTTGCACAAACGATATGGGTTCTTCGTTCCGTGGGAACAGATCACTAGCCGGGATTATCCCGGGTTTCGGCACCAAAATGTTGCGATAATCGCCGTAATTTGAACGGCGCGACGATAGGGATGAACTGGGAATGACCAGAAATGGCTGATGGCAGACTATGCGGACTGGCGCGAGCAACAAAATGGGTTTCGGACTGGAAACGAAAAACGTTCTGCACTGTACGGTAGTTCACATGCGACTGCTTATATTAATCCTAATAGTGTTAACTGTATATATCACCAAATGGTGCTTTAGTGTGGTTGAGTAGTAGTACTGTTGGTGCTTATTACTTTGAAA
The DNA here is from genome assembly GCF_002204515.2 of Aedes aegypti. Classification (NCBI taxonomy): domain Eukaryota; kingdom Metazoa; phylum Arthropoda; class Insecta; order Diptera; family Culicidae; genus Aedes; species Aedes aegypti. Next base: position 366,256,243 of record NC_035108.1, on the reverse strand, counting down.
GCTTAATCTCTGCCGCAACAATACCAGTAGCTTTGCATAAAACAGTTTTGTCTAAATTTTCATTCTAAAGTTCTCGATGTTTCTATCCAAGTAAACCTGCTTGTTGGACCACTGTGTCACTGTGCAACGGTTCAAAATCCCACAGAGCACGAACTTTTGCTTGCAACCTCATCGACATCGATCGACGACCAAGCTTCGGGGAAAAAAAACACAAGTAGCGATCATTTCGAGTAACCTCTGTCAAATAAGGCACCTCGCGGATACAACAATCTTCTTCACTCGGTGCCATTGCGCCGCCATCAGAGTCACTGGAGTTCATCTTGGGATGACGGCATGTAGACATTTAAATTGCGGCTTGTTTGGTCTATTTTAATAAAATTATAGTAATAGACAGTAAATGTGCAGATTATCCATTTGGTGTTGTTCGTTGAGCATACTCGTTTAAGAGGGAAGTGGCACTTACAAAGATTTTATATGCATATGTGAATGATCATATGGATTGAACTGAATGTCCTTCCGGTGGATGCATCATTTTTATTTTTTTTTGTTGAATTTACTATGATGAATTAATCAATGAATATAAATTTCACGCAATAAAAAGACTTCAGCTAATTTGCTAATTTAATATTACTAACCCAGAGAGCACTTGACACCGAAGAATTTTGTCAAGATAAGCAACATATTAGAGTTTAGAGTTTATGCTAGCCTAACAAGTAATTTTTCTTAAAAATACTATAATTATCTCCTAAATATAAGAAGTGTGGTAATCTTTAGAGCAATCATTCCAAGTTTCACTGACTATTCTGGCCATTATCTATTATACAAAATAAATAAATGTTAACACACCGAACAACCCATATTTGGATATCAGGGGTCACCGGCATTGAAAAAAGCGAACGTACAATCAATCAGAACCTGCCCATAGCAGCTGATTTCCCTAAAGTGGTGATTCGGGACATGCAAAAGCCATCATTCGGCTGTCAAAGCAATTAGTTAAAGATAAATTTACTACATGGAATACAGCGCCCGATGATGGGCCACCAATTGGCAAATTGGTGAATACGATGCCAAGTTCATACCCTGAAGGCATTTCATAATGGTCGAAATAATCGTTACATTTTGCTCGTCCCAAAGTTGTCTTCGCTCTCCTTGCATGCAACCTGAACTGATGTCCCATTCATTGCACAGTAGGGGAATTTGGGGTGAAATGGACACACGGGGCGAAATGGACGCTGTCTCATTCTCTTACAATATTACAATATGTATAGAAGTTTATTGTTTGCTCTAGTTTTCTCAGCTTTCAATTGGTATTCAAGCAAGGCAGTAAAAGAATCTATGTGATGAGTAAGCATTTGGTCAACGTGTCCATTGTGCCCTCAATCCCCGTAGTGGCGCTTGTACCATCGCAAACAGAGTATTGCGACAGGCTAATTAAGCGCCACAAGCATATTCCCTCGCGATATGACGGCAGATGAAACCGAATCAAGCCTCAACATTTCGAATGTCAAGATGAGCCAATTTGAGTTATCATCGCGTGTTGATATCCAAACAAGTTCCATGAGTTGTACGAGCATTGAAAATTTGGTCACAAGTGAAGGGATAACACTAAGCGAAAGTGACGGCTAATAAATTCACCTATTTAATTCGCTCGGTCGAAGTGATTACTGCAAACGATTACCTACATGGGCGATGTAATTCGTAGCACGGTTCCATATTCTGTGTTAATGCTATCCATCCATTCAAATGACTGCAACAACAAAACGAATATATGCACTTATTGATCGGTAGGAAAAGAGCATTCTTTGGTAATGTCATAAGCAGCCACATCAACGAGCACCAACGGTGGTGATTACTTCTGCATGTTATGTCGATTCAGATTGAAGATGCACCACCATTCTCGGCAACGGAAAACAGCTGAATTTGTTCTGAACACTCGTGACTTCCATCAAGATAGGGAGAAGCATAATCATCTCTATGGGCGACAAGCTAATGTGTTTGAAGAGTGCACAGCATTGTTAGCATTCATAAACGTGATGATTAGTCATGAGATCTGTCACGATTGGTTAAATCAGCTGTTACTGCCTCACCTGACAATATCGGCTACGGATGAGGATGCTCCCCGTTGTGAAAACGTGGTTAGCCGGAACTAATCTCGAACAAATGGGGGATGTAATCGATCGGGATTGAACGGAAGTTTAATGGCTTCAGTGATTGGAAGCGACGACGTGATGGCAAAGATCGTTAGCGTTAAATGATTTACTGCTGCTTAACGGATAATTCAGGTGTAAACCGGAGCTACTATGACTCTGCTTTAGGGTGTGTTTGGTTCTAGACCAAGAATTGAAAAGGGGCGAAATAGCATGAGCATGAGCATGACCGCTTCGTAGTTGCATTATTTGATTGACCAGACCAATCGAAGTTGCACAGAGGTTCAATGAATGGGACTTGGGATTAACTAACCATTCTCAATGTGCACAAATCGAGAGTTCAAAGTCAAAAAGTCTGTATCGGCTCCGGCCATGCCCAATGCGGTCATCGGGGCAGAGAAGGAATGTTAGTTATACAACCATTGTTTCTAGAGATCGAATATACCTCTGCATCTCCACAGTTTTCATGGGGAGGATATTGGATGAGTGGGATGAGGTAAAGATCTGAGAGTCACCTTTGATTGATGATGCGATCCACGATACATTCACGCCTAACCGGATTTGCGATATTATTCGATAACTGCATTGTAGGCCGAACATTTGTTCATCACTCGTCCTCGCAAGAACAAGCAATACGATCAAAATACCAAACACTATTCCAAGAATTGAGAAGGGCAATTTAGGTTTTGAAAATCAGATATTTTCTTGTAATTATTAGACACTCCGTCTGTGCAAAAGTTTGGATTCACCCCAAAAAAAGGGAAAAACTTTCTTAGGTATTCTCACAAAAACATTTTTTTTTTAATTTTGTTTACTTAATTTTTAACTTCATTTGTGACATTTTTCGAAGAACATATTATTTTTCAGCATTTCATTGCTGCGTCATAAGAACTGTTATCTTATATTCTTTGTTGTCCAAATCCTCCAAATGCCGAGCGGTGCTCAAGGATTTCTTACTTAAAAGATATCAAGGGTTTTCATTCTGTCCAATGACGTCAACTCCATAGACTCTGCTCTGTGATTTTTGAAGGGATCGCAAGCAATTTGCAAAAGTTTCAAATTAGCATTTAGGTAAATGCAATAAATTTTCAGAGTTATGAGTTCCAGTCAGATAAAAAAAACCCTCTAAGCTCGATCAAAACGTTCATATTGTTTATTTCATATTTTCAACTTTTCAACTTGCCACAACATTCAAGGGGAATTGTGAATTCTTATGCGTTTCCAGCCCACCCCGATATTACCAATAGTTACAAACGATTTTAAAGATATTTATGTGTTTGAAAGCCAGGGGTTCCTTAATGCATCCTGAGGAGATTCCAGGAGTTTACAGCAGCTTCCAAAGTGCTCTTTTTTAAGTTCTAATGGTTTTTAAGAAATTTCCATAAGATCCTTAGGGTTTCCCGAGAGCAAAAACACTTTCTCAGGTGCTCTAAAATTATTTTGAAACTCCTGATCGGATTTCAGAGATTACCAAAAGTATTTAGTTTTAGTTGAGGCACTGACTCTGGATTTTCTAACCGTTCCTCTTATCTATCTCATTCAATAGCACAACGAGCAGCGATCAAGAAGAAAAGAAAATGAGAATCTTTGGAAGCCTTTTTTGTTCTCTTTTTAGACCAAGGAACTTCAATTATGCATTAAGGATACTTCTTTAAGCATTTCTTGGAACTTCTAGAACCGTTTGATATCTCTTGGCTTAGGAACTCCTTCAAAGCCACTTAAAAATGCTTTGAAATTGGCTGATAATACTTTTTTTTAATTTCTTTATTGATATCATTCCAAACATTACATTAATTTCTTATATCTAGGTGTTTTTTGTCATTAGACAACACTATTATCCTAATTTGGTATTTTTACAGGTGAGTTGATTTCACCTGCTTATGAGAGGAAAAAAAATAACGTTTTTAATTTACTTAACCTAACATAACCTAAACATTTAACGCATTAATCGCGGCAATAAAAGATTGTAACGATTTTTGCCTAAAATTTTTAATGATTTTATTTGACATTTGTTCCAATGTTTCAACATTGGTTATTCTATGTAACTCATTGGTACTATACCAGGGAGGAAGCCTCAGAATCATTTTCAAAACTTTATTTTGAATTCTCTGCAGAGCTTTTTTACTGGTATTACAACAGCTAGTCTATATTGGTACAGCATACAACATGGCTGGCCTGAAAATTTGTTTGAATATCAAAAGCTTGTTCTTAAGACAAAGTTTTGATTTTCTATTAATAAGGGGATAGAGACATTTTACATATTTATTACATTTGGCTTGAATGCCCCCAATGTGATTTTTGAAAGTTGAAACAACCTGATCTGAAGTGCGTGAACGGCTTGATTCTGATAACGAAATATATAAACACTTAATTTTACATTGACACTTCTTCTGATAACTCACAACACTTTTTATGAATATTGTTCAACTCTTCTGTTACTTAATCTTATAAAAAAACATTTACACTTGTTCAAAGTAGATTTTCAACACGATGTTTGAATTTGAAACCACAGGGTCGTAATTCTGGACAGTCTCTTTTTGCACAGTTTGAATACACATTTCCACATTCACCACGGTATCGCCTGCAAGTCTCAAATGCATTCTCTTCTCTCTTCAGACGGCGCATGAGCTAGTGCAGAAGTGATCGTTTAAGCTAGTACATTGCTACATGAGATCTAAAAAAATGTATTTCACCATAGCACGTGCTCAAGCACGCGAATGGCAAGCTGATCACAAGCTCTCGTATGAAGCACGATTACATGATGTCTGTTACGTCCCAACTGGTACAAAGCCTCCTTCTTATCTTAGAGTTCTTTTGAGCACTTCCTCTGTCATAAATTAAGAACTTTCTTTGTCAATTGACCATTTTTGCATGTGTAACGTGTGGCAGGTACGAAAAAACTCTATGCCCAGGGAAGTCGAGAACATTTCCAATACGATAAGATCCTCGACCAGCGGGACTCAAACCCACGACCCTTGGTCTTGCTTCGCGTTTACCGCTACGGCTATCTGGACCCGGGAATTCCTAGATAATTCTTGAAAACCACTATCAATCTCTGAAAATTCCTTGGGTCCTGCTCAGAACCATGAGGTCCTCTTAAGAATTCATATGCATTCTGTAGGAATCTCTGGTAATTATTAGGGCGTGTCTAAAACTATACAGAACCCCCCTGAAGAATCCCGTTGAGATTCTCTTGAGAACTGTTGGGATTTTCTGGTAATGCGTGATTATTTTCAATCATTTTCAACGTACTATTCTACATATTGGTGGCGTCCTGCGTTTGCTAGTATATGTCTGCAATTTGGAGGCCATTCTCTTGTGGTACATGGGACAATTTCCTGGCGATTTCTAGGCAAGCGTCTTATTTTCCCAAGTGTGCGCAACATGCAGCAAAGCCATGTTGAATATGTTTTTTTTACGATTCCCTGACACAGGATTCTTTATATTGAGAACTCATTGACTTCCTTGGGCATGAAGTATCATTGTACCCGCCACACGATGTGTAGTAAAAATAACCAATTTTTACGATTTCTGCACATTTCTTGATGTTTATTCAAGTGATTAATGGAACAAACCTAATGTAGTGATAAGAGCATATTCCTCTCGAGCTGAGGACCTAGTATCAAATCCCGTTCCCAAAATAGTTACGATCAAAATTATAATGGCATCTTTCTTCAAAAGGAAAGAAAGACCGTTGGTCCCTAGTTGAACTGGCTATGTCTCAAGACAAAATCTTAAATAAAAAAAATGTCTTTGTTTGTCAGTTAAAACACATTCCTCTGACGCCATGAAGTTTGATTTGTATATAGTTAATCCCAAAGAGATCAACTGTGTTTGAATTTCTTACATCAAGATATATACATAGTTTGATATCGTCATGTCTTGCAATGGAAATCTTCATCTGCTCATACTTACAATAATTCCAAAGATGCATAAATGCACATGATTAATACCCCATGCTGCGGTTCAGGCTATGTTCAAATGACATCAAACACTACAGTTAGATGATTTGGTCGGCGTTAAGTCAGAGTGGACCAAGTGACATTTTTCATATTTTGAGAAAAATGGATTTAAAGTCTAAAGCTCTGTAGTTTTTGAACTCGTTTAAAATTTGGTTCAATATTTCTACACATCTTTGTGTTACTTTCAAACAATATAATGTGAAGTGGTAATCATGAAAAATCATAATCCAAACCTCTGATAGAACGATTTTCTGATGAACTATGTGTACTTGGTCCACTCTGACTGAACTAAAGACCACCGTTCAGTGAGTTGGTTCACTCTGACTGAACCATTTCTAGGAAAATAACAATCATTCAATACTTGCATGATCAAACTTGGTGCATATCTCTAAAAAAACAGATGATCAAGACCTTTCAACATCAGTATCGTAAATTCTTCAATAATCCATATCGTCAATACCGAAATCAGTGGCAGCTTGCAAATTAATGTTTTGCAGGGTCAGAAAACTGAAGGCCAGAAATATTCAAATATGTGTTCAGTCAGAGTGGACCAAGTGAAAATCTTGAGTACCGACCAAAAACTACTGGTCCAATAAGCGGGTTCTAGCACATTCCATACATACACCATAGAACTACCATAAACTTCTATTGGACTCTGAAATTGACTCAAAAAATACAATAATCAATCAGTTTATTGCTTTTCAACACTTGGTCCACTCTGTCTGCACAGAAATTGGTGCAATTTCTGACCACCCATCCAAACATGGTAAATGGTCAAAAATCAAATTCAAATGCATCGAATTAGGAATATTTATAAATTTTTATTGATGGATAAGTAGAAGAATCATTCAATGTCCAGAAATCTGACAAATCTCTTGAAATGTTTTTCATTTTCTCGCATTCCTCAGCGCGCTGATCATTTTCGCTGATATGGTAATAAGCACTTGGTCCACTCTGACTGCACACTTTTATCGATTTTTATTGATCATCCAAAGTAAATTTGTTACATATCTCTCGCAGTTTACAGCATTTTCAAAATCTGATCAAAGTGAAACGGAGGTAAGGTAATTTTGCATCTAATGAGAGAATAATCCAATTTTCCCAAGTTTTGGACTTGGTCCCCTCTGACTTAACGCCGACCATTTATTCAATTACCTCCGCACAACTAGAATGGCGATCCCAGGCAGCAACAACGTTGCGTTGAAGAGTCATCTTGGAATCGCCTTTCACTGCAAACATCTACCTTAGTAACACTATTTCAACGTTTGAATGCAAGTCGACCCAATCGTAACCCACCGAGACCTTTTTTTAAGGGTCGTCGCGTGCGTGAAATATCAAATGTGAAACGACTCATGGGGCCCAAATAGCTAGAACACTTAACGCACTATTCAGCAAGAACATGCTGAGTGGAAATCTTTCGAATAGGTCAATTGACAAATACAGTAATAACTGTGAAAGTGCTAACAGACTTTATATTATTACACAAACATTTTGAAAAAGGGAAGAGCCTTGTTGGGTGATTTTATTATTGAAATACTTTTCAAAATTACTAAAACCTCTTAATCTTCTCAAAAAAGAGTTTTATTATAAGACTATAAAAAAATAAAGGCTCAACCGCAACTCTGTTATGAGTCATGATTAAGAGATAAATGAGAAGTGCTCCTAGATAAGCTGAGAGAAAGGCGCTGTCCCAATTTGGACGTAAAGTCAAAAAGAAAAGAAACGTCTCAGTTTGAATGCCGATAAAAATGGCTTAATGTAATTAAGAGACCCTTGGAATTAATGGTCGTCCAGATGCAGACCACTCTAAAATTTTCAGATTTTAACGGCAATCGATCGCAACCTTTGATCGCAATTCTTTTTATGTATATTTTGCACCTATATCAAGGTGACGCTGGTGGATTGGATATCCACCAGCATCATCGGTGTCAACATGACCGAAGATGCTCTCACCGCCGTTTGTCTCGGTTCAATTGGCTACATAGCATTTAATGATTCATCATTGACGTTTTTTCGCTGATCTGTCGATGGAATATAGGATGCATTGAATCAGAAAGGGTACCATAATGTGATCGCGGCGACACTGACATGTTTTGTTTAGAACGGACGTTTCTGCGTTCAAGGTGATCTCGTTTAATTTATCCATAAACACATTTATGATTCGTATAATAAAAAAATACTTGAAAACAAAGTGTAACATTTGTCGCCAAAGTTCCATCTATGCTATAAATATTCGTTAATGATTGCAAGACTGAATTCTTACATAGTTTAAAGTAAAAAAAATAATAATTGGAGAGTTCATCGACAGAAATCAATATTCGTCAGAAATTGTCAAATCGTTTAGATATCAACATGATAGCTACTGAATAAATTTAAAGATTTAATGAGAAATAGCGATTTGAAACTAATAATCAACATTTGCATTGTAGCTTATAATCGCGAATTCAAAGTATTATTTAGTTTCCCATATCTATACCCAGTCTAGTCCATAAAGAATGTTTATTTTCCAATGAGAAGTAATAATTGAAGATAGCTTGGTGGACGCTTGACTAAACATGTCTTGTGAAATGAAAATCAAAATTCACTTATGGCGATGTTGTCCTACAGGTCCATTCGTATCGATAGTGTTGCATGTTTATACCAAGATTGATAAATATGGAGAAACAAGAATGCTTTCCAGCAGCAAATCAAATACTCTAAATGTGGATGACAAGACTTGCACACCAAAAAGATCTTAGATTTACACGTAACGTAATTTTAGCCTCAATCATGCAAAGCCATTTCTCATGTATTATTCAATGATAAAACCTATAAACACATCTATTATATACAACATTGTTACCAAAATCCTTAATATTGAACGCGAAACGTCTTCTCTCGAAGAATGATGCATGCAAAACGGCACGGTTTACATTATTTTCACGCTGAAAATTCAATCATAAATAATGCACATGGAATGACAAGCCGTCGATCCATCCATGTGCATTATTTTTGACAGAATATTCAGCGTAGAATCATGTAAACCGAGAATTCTTGTTTGCAATTTCACTTTCTAGATGCAAGAAAGCATGCAACATTGGCGAATGTTGGATGGAAGATCATGAAATGTTTCAGTTTCACTCAAGTTTGCAAGCATTATCGAATGCAATGAGACAGTTTACATTAATTATCGTTGAATGTTCAGTTGCAACTCGTTTTACATGATTATTATAAAAAATACGTGCCATGTAAATTTGAGAATTTTTTGCTGTGTGCTTTTAAGATCAAATTTGTGAGTTTTGCTTGGGTGTTCTAGATTATCTTGTTTGTATTTAAGGCTAAGTAGCCCGTCATTCGTTTTGGCAACAATGATGACTTTTCAGCTCGCATTTCAAACTGATAAGACTCAGTCTTGATAGTTTATATTGACTTGAAAAAGTATCACTGTACGCGCTAACATGCATAAAGTATGCTGAAACTTTTTCAGCTGTGTCAGTGCAAAGCCAACTGACTTTCTTTGATTCGAAATCGTGAGATGAATTAGCAACAATCATCAACGACGCGTACAAATGCCAATGACGGCCTACTTCGCCTTAAAAGTATTGTTTATCAAGTTCAAATATAAGATAGTTAATCTATTTTTTTCATAGAATTCCACATATTTGCAATTTCTGGAAAAACATGCATATTTCAAGGAGGTATTATTTAAGGCAAACATTGGTTTTTAAATTTCTAATACAGCATCTTGAATCAATCACGGCTTCTTGATTAATAATCAATTTTTGTTTGGTATTGTATACTGCCCGGCATTGGGGAGAAACCTACAAAAAAAAAACTAAAAACAAAATAAAGGATTGAACTCAGAAACGTTGTCTATATTGTAGAAATATAAGGGTTACATTAGACCAGAGAGAAGAGCCATTAAATAGTAAAGATAAAATGCAAAATAGAAATATAGGAAAATAAAGATCTCAGCTACTAACGTGAAGCTTACAAAACCTACAAAAACTTAAATTAATTCAAGAACATTTTGTATGAACAAGGAACAGACTACTGATATTTGTCGCAAACTGCAATTATTGCAAATTATTGCCAACAATAATTAAAATTCTGAACACCCCTACTATACGCAAGCTTTAAGACACTTCTCTGAATTGTACGACAAAAATCAGCATATGAAAATAACTTTTATAGCAAGCGAATGAGTTATAAAAATTATGTACTGGTTTCGGAGCCATAAAATCAAGTCGAAAAACATTGGAAACCCTCACAGATGCGCCTAACTTGTAGGCAATGCAAGTTCAGCGCTTCGCAAGCATTGCTGTCTTTCGAACGATAGACAGCAATGTTCGTGAAGCGAGAAGCCTATCAGTGGTTTGTTGATTCGAATAGCCCGGACGCCTCGAATCCCGGATACTGGACTTAATCCACTCAACAATTATGATTCCGCCAATTTCTATGTATGCACATCCCAAGCTAAAAGCAATCGGAATTTAATCTAAAAATACAATAAAAAAGTTTAGTGTTCGGCTTCCGAAGCGTCCAAAGCAACAGTAGTGAAATTGATCTAGGTTGAAACACTTACATCAGAAGCTAAATCAGCTTGATTTATATTTTCAGCAATCATCTTCCTAATCGGTAATCTTAAATTATATGGCGCGTAAGAAATCTTATATCAATTAATCCGAGAAATTTTTAAATCTTGTATTTCCTTCGAATCGTTGAAACCTTGTAATAAATCCAATCTGGTGAAAATTCTGATACCCAGGTGGGAATATTGAGATTTTAATGGGAATTATAGTGATTCCAATGAAATACAGTCGCCTCTCCACATCTCGATATCGAAGGGACCATCGAGATAGGGAGAGATCGAAACAAAGAACATTAATTTAATGCACACTAGATTGAAAATCACTCCGTTACTAGGAAAATAATAAACAAACAAACTTCATTTCGAGTTTCCAAATTGTTCTGAATTGCTTGAATCTGGTCTAGTAACCTATGATAATGTTCATATCGACATATAGAGAAAAAATTGGGAACAAACAATCAACAGGAACACATCGAGATATGGAGATATCGAGATAAGGAGGATATCGAGATATGGAGAGAGAAATCGTATGCAGAATGAAGGGACTGAAGCAATCATCGACATAAGGAGAGATATCGAGATGTAGAACATCGAGATGTGGAGAGTCGACTGTAGTTAAAATTCAATGAGGATCCTTCTGAAACACCAGGAAACCCTTTATGATTAAGATTCAGAAAATTCCCGTCGGAATTATTTATCGTCAAGAAGATATTTACCAACATTCAAAAGGTTTATATTAAAGTTTCGCTCTGAAATACCTAAGGAACTGTAAACCAACGGAATCTCAAAGGCTTTTACGAGAATTCACTAAACGAGATTTATACAAAAATTTGCAGGAATCCCACTTAAATCTTATAGATTTGAATAGAAATACCGTATCAAAGTAACTTATAGAATTCCATGATATTAATAACCAGAATTCCATTCTCATCCGAATTCCAAAGCTCTTATCGGATTTCTAATATTTCCACAGTATTTCTCGAATAACCTTCAAAATTTCAGAATAATCATTATAAATCCAGAAAATCAATCGGAATCCCAAATTTCCGACAGAGATTCCGGAATTCAAAAGAAATCTGAGAGTCCGATATGCTAGAATTCACACGAAAGATTCAGAATAACTTTATAAATACCTGAATTCCAACAGACATTCCAGAATTTTAGGAATCAAGATGATTATCGTTATGTCAGAATCCACACATAAGATACAAATTCCTATGGGGTGTAATCTTAGTGGAATCATAGAATTATTTTCGAAACCTCAGAATTCCTATGGAAATCTTCAAATACCTTTCGAAACATCAAAATTCGCTTCATTTTTCCATGATTTTTACTCATATGCAGCCATTCCATGAAAACACGATCTAGTGGGTCACCGAATTTCGTGAAAATTTGCTATTTTGTTCATAATCCGAAATAAGGAAACACGTGTTTTTAGAGTTTTTTTGATTATGGCGACCATTTCCGATATAGGGTGACCAGAAAAACCGCCCTAATGATTTTCAATTTTCTTCTTTTCTTCAAGAATAATATAAAATTTCACAAACATTTTTTTTTTACATGAAAAAAATATCAATAATTTCCGTTTTTTCGTGTTTTGAAGGCCTCGGGACAAAAGAAGCTATAGCTGTTCACATTTTTTCTTGAAAGTTCAGAAAATTTTACGTGAACTGACAAATTTTTAGCGAAGTATGTTTTTTAGTTTTTGAAATATATTTTTTTAAAGTAAAAAATCAGTCAATTTTCATAGGTCTCAGCGCATTAGATTTTTTATAGGAGAAGGTTGCGACCGTGATTGTTTTGTATTATTTTTGTTATATGGCTGTAGCGGTCATGCGACTCAAAGGTAAAAGGAGTCTATAGAAGCAAATGATGGAAACGAATAGGTGCATAGGCGTCGCAAGGGAGCGACAAGATTGAAATTTAATTAGGTGGTGAAAATTGAGCAAGCCATTTTAAAGTCAGTAAGCATCGAAGCATCCTGTATTTTGCCTAGCTTCTCTACTGGAAAAGCGTTGGACAGTAGGCTTCAATATGCTCATATACTGACGGCAATCTAACGAACGGTTCTATCAGTCATCGATCGATAAATCGAATTAGTCCGTGAAATACCGTTTTGTCTCAAATTCCGAACAGACTCATATTCCGAACACTCGCTTTTTGTATGACGATGTGATTGAAATGTTTCGCTGAAATATGTCATCAAATTCTCAGAAAATGGCAGTCAATTGCAATCGAAGTTTAACGTCTTCCAGTCTATTTTATAACCCGGGAGCAGTGATGATTCTTTAGTTCGAGGTCAGTAAAACTTGCTCAAATAAATTTATTAGCGATATTATTCATATGAATACGATTTATTCGTGCTGTTCGGAATTTGAATCAAGGTGTTCGGAATATGAGACAGAATAAACACAGTGTTCGGCATTTGAATCAAAATGTTGTTCTATGATTTTACGTACCGTAATCCGGGGTAACATTGATCAGTTTTGGGATATATCTTGAATTTTTCATTTGAAAATGCAAATGTCGCAAGTTTTATATTTTTAAAACAAGTACTGGCACTCACCGCTCGTGACTGTGTACTGTATTTTGGTTTTCAAAAGATTTAAATAAGTTTAAATAAATGTTTTAGGTGATTTTTTGATTTAGTCGATATGGGGTAACATTGATCACCCATGTTAACAACGTTCGGTAATGTTGAAAATGTCGTTGCTTACTTAAATCATGGTCCCTGAAGCCGAATAAATTGATCAAACACTTACAAGTCATTTACTTTTTGAGTTATTTCAAAAATAAAAACACTTTAAACCGCGGAATACGCCTAAATGTAGGCAATTTCCAAAGGAAGTTCTGCATTCTCGATAGTAGTTCGTTAATGTTGCTTAAGGCGATCGTCTAATGGGTTTGCGCGATTTGAAATTTGTATGGGAGCGAAGGCGTTATGCTGACTTTAGACCATTTGGCTGCTTAAACCTGGCCGAATTGGGTCATATAAAACCTTTCACGCTACGAGGGATCATGTTTCCTTCAAATCGTGGAAAAAACTTTTCCAGAATTTTCCCTCGTTTTTCCAGCTTACTTCGGCGAAACAAGCAAAGTCGGGAAATTTTTTCCACCAATTAGGTATTTACGTTATTTTCAAGAAATTTAAAGCGGTGACATATACTTTTTTCTACTCAGAAAGGTTTAAATGATCTCAAACATTGTCACTGAGGTATTTTCCGGAAAATCAGTTCTCGATTTTCCCGGAAAATTTGATACTTTAGTACCGTGGAAATGTGCCTAAATATGGAACGACTGGGCTGGATATAAATTTACAAAATATTTTTAATTACTAAATAAAGGGTAACTAACTGGATTCAGGTGATAAATTGAAAATATGAACGTTTTTCCCAAGGGTTTTCCCCAATTTTCCACAAACTGGTTCAAAAAATTGAACGCGTAACGCGTGCGTATACGGATCAGTGTATTGAAATGAATGATTTTTTCCCCCTCTCATTCAAAGCTTATAAACCAAAATTATACCCATATTTTTGTATATCCTGCACCCTCATATTCCCCTGCAGGTCATAGGCATAGTCGGGGGCTCTAATTTGAGCCTTTTTACACCAAATTTTTGAAAAATTTGGCGTGACCCCACTTAGCAGCGACATATTTTTCCAGCCAGCTGCCGTGCGGATAGAGAAACGTCATTTGAGAAGTAACGCTGCCACACACGCCTGAAATAGGCAGGGCCGAATCATGTAGAATGCAGGATGCTATCGTCAGATTGTCACCAAACCAGATGGCGCACAACCAAATCGCGACGCGGCTCGACTCGTAGCAATATAGAATCATGTTTGAAACATTACGCATCTATCAGATAATCTTTGAATACGCAGCGCGCTGTTATTAGTAGATTAGCCGCGGTACAAGGGACTGATAACATTATATTTTCATATGAAATGCCTGTCTTACGAGTCGTTTCGGATCTGATGATCGCTCATTTTATGAATGAAAATTTTATAAGAAGCAGTCGCGTATCGCGTGAAAGTAACAGCAATATCAGTAATGTTGAAGTTTTACCAAATGGATTATCAATCATTGATTTAGATGCTTGATATAAACTTTGTTCAATACAATGATGTTTTCTTTGCTTGTATGATGTAGAGTAAACATAAAAAATCACAGTTATTCCAAGAAGAATATGCAGCTATGTGTCGACAAATACCAGAGAACCACGTTTATTTATTGTTTTGTCCATTATTTCAATTCACTATTTCGTTATTTCATTCAATTATTTCGTCAGATGTTTTTTTTTTGACAAGAAAATGTTATAAAAATTTGGATTTCTAAACCTAAAATATTTTATAAAAAAGATTCTTAAATATTTAAAAAGAATGATCTGAGAAGTTAGTACACATTATCCCAAAATTCGTTCGCTAGATATATTTGTGACCAGGAAAAATATTTGAAAAAAATCTGACATCATTCAAATTTTAGGAGAAGCATACATACTTCACCAAAGTGGCTTAGGAGGTCATGAGATAAGAAAATAGAAATATATTATTCCGATATTCGATCTTAGACATCTTAGCCTGTTTCGATATTTGAAAATCGAATATTATTTTAGAATAATATGCAAAATTCATATTTTCAAACCCTTAATATTTTAAAGCGAAAATTCTTCCCAGGGCTTATGAGATTCCATCAATTTGGGGTGCAGCACAGTATTATCTCCCGCGGAGTTTCAGCACTCAGTACGATTTACATGTAGGATTGAGGATCATCCTTTTATTTGAGAACTAACTTGTCCAGTAGGGGCGCTTTTTCTGACTTGCCCTATATGAACCTTGAGGAGTAAGAATGCAATCTTTGTTACCTATGATATCTCTAGATACTGATGTTTTGGAAGGTTGGTGTCTTCGGAAGAGTTGTTCAGTTGTTCTGGCTGACACGTGGTGGTCATTCTGATACGGAATTACGCCACCAGGCGGCGCTAGTGAGCATTTAATTTTTATTTTACGGGATAGCCCAGTAGCCTGATCACTAAATAATACAGACATCTGATTGGACAGACATCTGATACCTATACCATGGTACAAGTTGTCAAGAAAATTATTCCAAGGCTATCTTGAATGAAGACAATTATCAGTATGGAATTCAATATTTCAAGATAATTGTACCATGGTACGTATACCACAAGTGTGTCATAAGTATAAGATAGCGTCTTTGATAAAGTTGTTCAGTGCTAACATTATTCGAGCCAAAAGCTCGCCTGGTCACCTGGTGGCGCTAGTGAGCATGAAACTTTTGTCTTGCGGAAAGTTCAGTAGCCTGACCACTTAGAAAGGTGGCGTCTACGGCTAAGTTGTTCAGTAGTACAAGGGCTAACATTATTTGAGCCAAGAGATTCAATATTTTCTCACCAGGTGGCACTAGTGGGCACTGAATTTTTGTTTTGCGAATAGCTCAGCGACCACTTAGGAAAATGGCGTCTTCAACAAAGTTGTTCAGTAGCACAAGGGCTATCATTATTTGAGTCAAGAGATTCGACATTTTCTCACCAGGTGGCGCTAGTGAGCACTGAATTTTTGTTTTGCGGATAACCCAGTTGCCTGACCACTTAGAAAGATGGCGTCTTCAACAAAGATGTTCAGTAGTACAAGGTCTAACATTATTTGAGCTAAGAGATTTGATACATTCTCACCAGATGGCACTAGTGAGCATTGAATTTTTGTTTTGCGGATAACCCAGTTGCCTGATCACTTTGAAAGATGGCGTCTTCGACAAAGATGTACAGTAGTTCAAGGTCTAACATTATTTGAGCTGAGAGATTTGATATTTTCTCACCAGGTGGTGCTAGTGAGCATTGAATTTTTGTTTTGCGAACAGCTCAGTGGCCTGACCACTTAGGAAAATGGAGTCTTCAACAAACTTGTTCAGCAGCACAAGGGCTATCATTATTTTAGTCAAGAGATTCGACATTTTCTCACCAGGTGACGCTAGTGAGCACTGAATTTTTGTTTTGCGGATAACCCAGTTGCCTGACCACTTAGAAAGATGGCGCCTTCAACAAAGATTTTCAGTAGTACAAGGTCTAACATTATTAGAGCTAAGAGATTTGAGTTTTTGTTTTGCGGATAACCCAGATGCCTGATCACTTAGAAAGATAGCGTCTTCAACAAAGTTGTTCAGTAGCACAAGGGCTATCATTATTTGAGCCAAGAGATTCAATATTTTCTCACCAGGTGGAACTAGTGGGCATTGAATTTTTGTTATGCGAATAGCTCAGTGGCCTGATCACTTAGAAAGATGGCGTCTTCAACAAAGTTGTTCAGTAGAACAAGAGCTATCATTATTTGAGTCAATAGATTCGATATTTTCTCACCAGGTGGCGCTAGTGAACATTGAATTTTTGTTTTGCGGATAGCCCAGTAGCCTGACCTCTTAGAAAGATAGCGTCTTCGGCAAAGTTGTTCAGTAGCACAAGGGCTAACATTATCTGAGTCAAGAGATTCGACATTTTCTCACCAGGTGGCGCTAGTGAGCACTGAATTTTTGTTTTGCAGATAGCTCAGTGGCCTGACCACTTCGGAAGATGGCGTCTTCGGCAAAGTTGTTCAGTAGTATGAGAGCTAACATTATTTGAGCCAAGAGATTCAATATTTTCCCACCAGATGGCACTAGTGGGCATTGAATTTTTGTTTTGCGGATAGCTCAGTGGCCTGACCACTTTGAAAAATGGCGTCGTCGTCAAAGTTATTCGGTAGCACCAGGGCTAACATTATTTGAGCCAAAAGATTCGAGATTTTGGTGTTAGTTAGCGTGAAATTTTTGTTTTGCAGATAACTCAGTAGCTCGACCGCCTCGAAAAATGGCGTCTTCGGCAAGGTTGTTAAATGGCACAAGGGCTAATATTATTTGAGCCAAGAGATTCGAGATTCTGCCACTGTACTTAGCTCATTACGCGTGGTAAAGATGAATAAATTATGGGTGAAATCATGAGAAAAATCACGTCCACGTCTGAAATTCGAACTCAGGACTCTTGTATGCTAGACGAGTGCTTTACCAACTAAGCTACCTAGCCAATGGTGACTTGGTGACATAACTTAGATAATTGCAAGTTTTGAATTCAAGTCCCCGGATTACCGAACATCTCAAATAAGAATTGGTCCAAGTTTCCCCGAATACGAAGAATTTTAGAATAAATATCGAGTTATAGAAAAAAAATACCTCTCACGTGATATCGACTAGTGAAGATATCGACATATGAAAAGCAATGTATAAAACTTTTAGGGGATTGAAAAATCCATCAATTTTTTGAGTATATTCATGTAAAGAATATCGAGTCGTCGACTGTTTGCGTCAATATATATTAGAGTGTACTGCAACTCTGTAGCAGACTGAACCAATTGATCCGATTCAATTTATCTGAAAAATCACATAGACGTTCCACGATTGAAATATGATTAACTTTATAAACATCCAATGATAACTATACGATTTCCTAATGCATCGTAAATAAAATTCGAACGAACATTGTATGCATCAGTTATCAATTTTCATCTGACTGTGTGTTTTCATCAGGCATTACAAAATCAGATAGACGCTATATGATTGTCTAATATGAAAAAAATATCGATGGTAATCAAGTCAATGATATCCGGAATGTGAGGTAATTTCTCGTTCATTTCAAAACATAATAGTGATGTAAACTTTATGTTCTCATTTTAGATTGTAGCAGAACACTTTACAAAGAAGTGATCTATTCGTCGTAGTAAATGCTAAACGCCCAGAGGACATACACTTCATGGCCGAAGCGACAGTTGATAATGTGCATAAATGTACCCAGATAAAATATGGCAATTAAAACAGATTCGAGCAATATTATAACTGTGTGTCTATTGTATTAGAATTATTCCATAAAAATAAATATTGTGAATAATATTATATTATATTACTATGATAGAGTAAAGTGGGGCAAAAGTTCGAGTGGGGTAAGAGTTTCTTTTTAAGATTTCTAGCTCAATTCAAAACAAATCTTATAAATGTCATGGTGGTTCGAATGCTATTCAAGTAAGAGACTTTCACTCCAAATATCATAAAAATCGATTGAGATTTAGAAAAGTTATGGCTATTTGTTATTTTTCGACATGAAAATTATAATTTTTGGTCAAACTTTCGTTGCATGGAACCAATTGAAGATAATTTTTTTTCAATATTTTATGTAAGGGCGTTTTTAGGCCTATTATAAGGTTGCTTTGAGGTGTATTAGTTTTTGCATAAATGCTTGAAAACAATTTTTGGCCCATAGTGGGGCAAACGTTCGAATCAGCGGGGCAAAAGTTCGACCCATGTATAAAATCACGGAAAAATTTGCAAATTGCCTGAAATCCACATATTATCTTCAAATTTAGTTAAATTTGTCTGATCGTGTGAAAACTGTCACCAAAAAAACCAACCACTTAGTTTTGCGAAAAACTGCTATTTTTGAGTATATTACAATTAACCCGGTTCTGGGCAATTTTTTGATGAAAATTTAGTGTGTATTTTTCGGCAAACTTAAGTTTACGGCTGGTGTAAAATATGCCTGCGATAAAAGGATCGATATTTTGTGTTTTAGCCAGCGAACTTTTGTCCCACACTGGATTCGAACTTTTGCCCCACCGGTGGAGCAAAAGTTCGTTTAAGACAATCAATTTTGAAACTGTTATAACTAAAAATGGGTAAATATTTTGACACGAGTTTGTTCAGCAAAATTATAGCCAATATGTTGAAGGTTCACTGTATGGTATTTAGTTTGTTTCAACTGCTATTGTTTTCCTGGAATCTTTGATTATATCACTAAGGTCGAACTTTTGCCCCACCTTACTCTATGGATATTGTAAGAGAATCCAATACGTTCAATATGCGCATAAAATAAAAAAGTATCTGAATTGGTATATGAATGCGATTTAAATTGATTCTCATTTCCATATATGAATCAGATATAAGTTATCTGATACAAATATTGAGCGCTCTTTATGATATTAATATGAATGTTGAGTGTAAAGCAATATGGAAAAAAGCTATACATTTTTGATAATGATTGAAATCTGACGACTTCTTTGAGTGTAGTCATGTCGTCACTTGAATGCGAACAACACGTACAGTTGTTGTGAAAGCGATGTAGGTATGATAGGCAACACAGTTTCAACACCAAATAAATTGCTCTCGCTCTGCGCGCGTGTGTAGTATACATGAGATGGATGAATATGGGTTATGAAAAAGGTCTGCGTGATCTGTGGGGATTCGAATTCGAAACATGTAACCTTTTAAGTTATTGGGTCACAAAGTGGCTCGGTAGCTTAGGTGGTAGAGCGCTTGTCTAAAAACCCAGGACTCTCTGTTCAAATCCCAGCAGAGTACGTGATTTTTTCTCATAATTTCACCCATACTTTATTCTTGTTTGCAACGCGTGATGAGTAAATTAATTTAATAACCATTCGGATGAGACTACCAAACATCTCAATATATGTACCAATATATAAATGACATGCTCACTAGCGCCGCCTGGTGGCAAAATCTTGAAAATTTTGGCTAAAATAATGTTAGCCCTTGTACTACTGAACAACTTTGCCAAATACGCCATATTTATAAGTGGGCAGGCTACTGTGTTATCCGCAAAACAAAAATTCACTGCTCGCTACCCAGCCAACATTTTGGTTGATATAATTTTTGCAATACATCATTCTATGAGAATCAATCCACTCGTATAACATGCATGAAGAGGCTATATACATACCAAAGGTTGTTTTGACTTTATTAACGAGATTTTTAGCCCTGGGCTAGTTCATCTCGGGACCAACGGCTTTACTTCCCTTCCGAAGGAAGTCGTCACTATAACTTATTACGTCATAAGTGACTATGTCGGGAATGGGATTCGCTCCCAGGTCCTCGGCGTGAGAGGCGAGTGTTCTAACCACTACACCAGGTCCGTCCCCACATACCAAAGTAGAGGCCAAATACCAACTTCGCACGATTTTTTTATATTTTCTGCGACCAGAAATAAGATGCTACAAAATTTGGATAAAAATTAAAAAAAAAGTTTTCTTCTTGTCTCGAATACAGGACGTAAAGGAGAATGATATACAATTTGTGCTAATAATTATTCATTTTAATTTGGAATATTGTGCTATTCTGATTTTTGACGTAAGAACATGTGATTTTGAGCGCACATTCTTATACGACACGTGGTTCACTGGGTAGCGCCACCTGGTGAAAAAAACGAATCTCTTGACTCAAAACTTGTTAGCCCTTGTACTGCTAAACAACTTTGCCGAAGAAGCCTGACTGCTGAGATATCCGCAAAAAAAAGTTTCATGCTCACTAGCACCACGTGGTAACAAAACCTCAAATCTCTTGGCATAATTTCGTAACTTTTGGCTCAAATAATGATAGCCTTTGTGCTACTGAACATCTTTGTTGAAGGTGCCATCTATCTAAAAGGTCAGACTATTGGGCTGACCGCAGAACAAAAATTCAATGCTCACTAGCGCCACCTGGTGAGAAAATATCGAATCTCTTAGCTCAAATAATGTTAGCCCTTGTACTACTGAACAACTTTGCCGAAGACGCCATCTTCCTAAGTTGTCAGGCCACTGAGCTAATCGCAATACAAAAACTCATTGCTTACTAGTGGCACCTGGTGAGAAAATATCGAATCTCTTGACTCAAATAATGATAGCCCTTGTGCTACTGAACAACTTTGCCGACGACGCCATCTTTCTAAGAGGTCAGGCTACTGGGCTATCCGCAAAACAAAAATTCATTGCCCACTAGTGCCACCTGGTGAGAAAATATCGAATCTCTTGACTCAAATAATGATAGCCTTTGTGCTACTGAACATCTTTGTTGAAGGTGCCATCTTTCTAAGTGGTCAGGCCATTGAGCCATCTGCAAAATAAAAATTCAGTGCTCACTAGCGCCACCTGGTGAGAAAATATCGAATCTCTTGACTCAAATAATGTTGGCTCGTATACTACTGAACAACTTTCTAAGAGGTCAGGCTACTGGGCTATCCGCAAAACAAAAATTCAATGTTCACTAGCGCCACCTGGTGAGAAAATATTGAATCTCTTGACTCAAACAATGTAAGCCCTTCTGCTACTGAACAACTTTGCCAAAGACGCCATCTTTCTAAGTGATCAGGCCTAGCTACACCTAGCGAGAAAATATCGAATCTCTTGACTCAAATAATGATAGCCTTTGTGCTACTGAACAACTTTGCCGAAGACGCCATCTTTCTAAGTGGTCAGGCCACTGAGCTATTCGCATAACAAAAATTCAATGCCCACTAGCGCCACCAGGTGAGAAAATATTGAATCTCTTGGCTCAAATAATGATAGCTCTTGTGCTACTGAACAACTTTGCCGACGACGCCATCTTTCTAAGTGGTCAGGTCATTGAGCCATCTGCAAAACAAAAATTCAGTGCTCACTAGCGCCACCTGGTGAGAAAATATTGAATCTCTTGACTCAAATAATGATAGCCCTTTTACTACTGAAAACCTTTGCCAAAGACGCCATCTTTCTAAGTGGTCAGGCCATTGAGCCATCTGCAAAATAAAAATTCAGTGCTCACTAGCGCCACCTGGTGAGAAAATATCGAATCTCTTGACTCAAATAATGTTGGCTCGTATACTACTGAACAACTTTCTAAGAGGTCAGGCTACTGGGCTATCCGCAAAACAAAAATTCAATGTTCACTAGCGCCATCTGGTGAGAAAATATTGAATCTCTTGACTCAAACAATGTAAGCCCTTCTGCTACTGAACAACTTTGCCAAAGACGCCATCTTTCTAAGTGATCAGGCCTAGCTACACTTAGCGAGAAAATATCGAATCTCTTGACTCAAATAATAATTGCCTTTGTGCTACTGAACAACTTTGTCGAAGACGCCATCTTTATAAGTGGTCAGGCCATTAAGCCATCTGCAAAACAAAAATTCAGTGCTCACTAGCGCCACCAGGTGAGAAAATATCGAATCTCTTGGCTCAAATAATGTTAGCCCTTGTACTACTGAACAACTTTGCCGAAGAAACCATCTTTCTTAGTGGTCAGGTCACTGAGCTATCTGTAAAACAAAAATTCAATGCCCACTAATGCCACCTGGTGAGAAAATATTGAATCTCTTGGCTCAAATGATGTTAGACCTTGTACTACTGAACAACTTTGCCGAAGACGCCATCTTTCTAAGAGGTCAGGCTACTGGGCTATCCGCAAAACAAAAATTCATTGCCCACTAGTGCCACCTGGTGAGAAAATATCGAATCTCTTGACTCAAATAATGATAGCCCTTTTACTACTGAAAACCTTTGCCAAAGACGCCATCTTTCTAAGTGGTCAGGCCATTGAGCCATCTGCAAAATAAAAATTCAGTGCTCACTAGCGCCACCTGGTGAGAAAATATCGAATCTCTTGACTCAAATAATGTTGGCTCGTATACTACTGAACAACTTTCTAAGAGGTCAGGCTACTGGGCTATCCGCAAAACAAAAATTCAATGTTCACTAGCGCCATCTGGTGAGAAAATATTGAATCTCTTGACTCAAACAATGTAAGCCCTTCTGCTACTGAACAACTTTGCCAAAGACGCCATCTTTCTAAGTGATCAGGCCTAGCTACACTTAGCGAGAAAATATCGAATCTCTTGACTCAAATAATAATTGCCTTTGTGCTACTGAACAACTTTGTCGAAGACGCCATCTTTATAAGTGGTCAGGCCATTAAGCCATCTGCAAAACAAAAATTCAGTGCTCACTAGCGCCACCAGGTGAGAAAATATCGAATCTCTTGGCTCAAATAATGTTAGCCCTTGTACTACTGAACAACTTTGCCGAAGAAACCATCTTTCTTAGTGGTCAGGTCACTGAGCTATCTGTAAAACAAAAATTCAATGCCCACTAATGCCACCTGGTGAGAAAATATTGAATCTCTTGGCTCAAATGATGTTAGCCCTTGTACTACTGAACAACTTTGCTGAAGACGCCATCTTTCTAAGTGGTCAGGCCATTGAGACATCCGCAAAACAAAAATTCAGTGCTCACTAGCGCCACCAGGTTCATATAGGGCAAATAGGAAAAAGCGCCTCTGCTGGACTAGATAGTTCTCAACTAAAAGGATGATCCTCATCCCCTTAATGTAAATCGCACTGAGTGCTGCAACTTCGCTGAAGATAATACTGCGCTACACCCCAAATTGATGCAATCTCATAAGCCCTGGGAAGAATTTTTGCTTTAAAATATTGAGGGTTCGAAAATATGAATTTTGCAAATATGTAATTCTAAAATATTGAATCAAAATATCGATACATCGTAATATCATTTGATATATTTGAAGAGCGCAAAATTCTTGTATGTATCGCTTAGTTACCTAACGTTAAATTTCCTACGATTCGCAAACAATTTTTTGAACCCTCATATAACCGGCATTTTGTTTGATATGGACAGGAATATCTTCTTTTCTTGATAAATCATATAACAATTGGTATGTGAACCGCTTTCAAATATTTAAAACTTAGTTGTACTACGAGAAAACCCTTCAATTTTTATCCAAATATTAGTTTACGATGTATCGGAAGGAAATATCGATACCAAAATATTAAATATCGAAAGCAAAATATCGATATTCCGATATATCGAAAGTATCTGAACGTCTCTAAGCCCATGACCTCCTTATTCGACCCGAATTTTTTTAAATAATTTTTCTTGGTCAAAAAATAAATCTAGCGAACGAATTTCGGAACATGTTGTACTTGTTTCTAAGATCATTTACAAATATCTTTCTTATATGTAAATAATTCCTTTAAATCTTTTTTATAAATATTCAAGATTTAGGAATACGAATTCTTATAACATTTTTTTTGTCAAAAAAAACATCTGATGAAAGATATAGGGAATAATTTGTACCTGTTTTCGCAGACCATATTCGAATTGAACGTGGTTCTCTGATATTTGTCGACACATAGCTGCATATTGCTTTTGGAATAACAGTGATGTTTATGTTTACTCAACATCATGCAAGCAAACAAAACATTATTGTATTGAACAAAGTTTATATCAAGCATCTAAATCAATGATTTATTTGACAAAACTTCAACTTTGCTGATATTGCTGTTACTTTCACGCGATACGCGACTGCTTCTTATAAAATTTTCATTCATAATATGAGCGATCATCAGATTCGAAACGACTCGTAAATTGGACTATTCAACGTTACATAAACAAGACAGGCATTTCATATGAAAATATATTGTTTTCAGTCCCTTGTACCGCGACTAATCTACTAATAACAGCGCGCTGTGTATTCAAAGATTATCTGATAGATGCGTAATGTTTCAAACATGATTCTATATATACTGCTTCGCGACTAAAAATGGGTGAACCACCGTGCGAAGTTTGATTTTTGACCAACTTCGCCGCGTCGCGAGTCGCTTCGCTATAGTGCGCATCTATGCCCTCCGCAGTGTGCATTATGCGCACTATTGAGAATCGAGTTGCGACGCGGCGAAGTTGGTAAAAAATCAAACTTCGCACGGTGGTTCACCCATTTTTAGTCGCGAAGCAGTATATATTGCTACGAGTCGAGCCGCGTCGCGATTTGGTTGTGCGCCATCTGGTTTGGTGACAATCTGACGATAGCATCCTGCATTCTACATGATTCGGCCCTGCCTATTTCAGGCGTGTGTGGCAGCGTTACTTCTCAAATGACGTTTCTCTATCCGCACGGCAGCTGGCTGGAAAAATATGTCGCTGCTAAGTGGGGTCACGCCAAATTTTTCAAAAATTTGGTGTAAAAAGGCTCAAATTAGAGCCCCCGACTATGCCTATGACCTGCAGGGGAATATGAGGGTGCAGGATATACAAAAATATGGGTATAATTTTGGTTTATAAGCTTTGAATGAGAGGGGGAAAAAATCATTCATTTCAATACACTGATCCGTATACGCACGCGTTACGCGTTCAATTTTTTGAACCAGTTTGTGGAAAATTGGGGAAAACCCTTGGGAAAAACGTTCATATTTTCAATTTATCACCTGAATCCAGTTAGTTACCCTTTATTTAGTAATTAAAAATATTTTGTAAATTTATATCCAGCCCAGTCGTTCCATATTTAGGCACATTTCCACGGTACAAAAGTATCAAATTTTCCAGGAAAATCGAGAACTGATTTTCCGGAAAATACCTCAGTGACAATGTTTGAGATCATTTAAACCTTTCTGAGTAGAAAAAAGTATATGTCACCGCTTTAAATTTCTTGAAAATAACGTAAATACCTAATTGGTGGAAAAAATTTCCCGACTTTGCTTGATTCGCCGAAGTAAGCTGGAAAAACGAGGGAAAATTCTGGAGAAGTTTTTTCCACGATTTGAAGGAAACATGATCCCTCGTAGCGTGAAAGGTTTTATATGACCCAATTCGGTCAGGTTTAAGCAGCCCAATGGTCTAAAGTCAGCATAACGCCTTCGCTCCCATACAAATTTCAAATCGCGCAAACCCATTAGACGATCGCCTTAATTGAATAAACTTATGAAGTATTCGACAACGGAATCGTTTTCGGTGATGCCACTTTTAGTAACAATCGCATTTTCCTTACTCATACCATTTGCAGTACTCATGTGGGACATGAATCTTCGGTAGTGCCATACATATTGACAAAAATCAATGTTTCAAAAAGTTGACAAATTTACGCATGAACGAAATGTAATTTTTGCAAAAACCTCAATTTTTATTAGCTTATGAATGTAAGAAAGAGAAGCACCATTCCAGCTTTGATAATATTCCATCAATAAATAGTCATTCGAACCTTTTACTAGAAGGGTCATACCGATCAATGTTTCCCCGCTGATCAATGATACCCCGGATTACGGTAAAAACAATACAAATCAAGTATAAATGAACATTTTTATTACTACACCCTACAGCTAACTGACAGGAGTGAAGCGGTCAGACAGGATCAATCTTGTTACGCGCGCAGTGCAGTGGGGGGGGGAGAAAAGTGGCGTGATCCGCGATCTAATTTAGTAGTGTGTGATCCTTTGACCGTGACGCTTGCTCCTGCGGGAGCGGGTGAAGCGATCATGTTATGCGCGTAGTGCAGTGAAAAAGTGTATAGTATTTTGCAGTAAGCTCAGTGTGGCGACAGAAAAAAACAGCCTTACATCCAGGTAAAATCGTTCTTTATTCTTTATTACTATTTACTCACCTATTACCACTTGAAACTAAATACGTGCCAGGGTCGAAAATTTAATTTTCGATTCGGGAAGTGTAAAAACATTTCATATATCCATTTGATATCTGGGTATTTTTATGCAGGGCTTACTGTAAATGAAAATGACCTCAGAATGTGTGTGTATTTACTGCCATTCTTGAAATGGGTCGTTGGAATTTCAGTAGAGCTATCACCTTTCATCTCCCGGGCTAAAATTGTCTGCATATATAAAGATATCCAAGGGTATCAATAAATACATGCATACAATTTTCTTCCATAAAAGCACTGCCGGTCAGTGGGAGGTGGATTGTACACACACACACACACACACACACACACACACACACACACACACACACACACACACACACACACACACACACACACACACACAGGGTTGCAAAATGGTGAGTCGACAACCAGGAAGGAGCGTCCAACATAGCTCTGGTCCTCACAAGCCCCTACCTCACGCTTCCACGGGTCTAACGATGACAAAGACCGCCAGCAAAGGGTTGCGTACTTAGCTGGTAGTGCAACCTGGGCACTGTTGTCCTTCTGACATCAGCTAGAGTGAGGAGGTGCCAGGTGGGAGCTTGGGATTTTTACCCTTCCCAAGCGAAACTTGTACATACAGCCGTATGGAATACCACCTTTAGTACTTCCTTCGGGAGGTAGCCGAGCGTCTGGTCCATCTGACCGGGGGCTCAAGCACGGTCTACCTAGGATGTGGCGGGGGTTCATCAGTGGGCTCTGGTGAATCTCTACAAAAAACCACATATCTGCAAGTAACCCTGAACAAGCGACCTGGTACCGCTTTCAAAGTGCCTTAGCCCAACCATTGGAGTGCCAACCGGCACATTAGGATCGATGCCAGTAAGATCCTAATTACGGCATACTGGCTGCAAGGACAAGGACAAGGTCAAGGACTGTATCAACACGACGCTATAGAGCTGACAATCGCTCTATTCCACTTCCTTAGTAAGAATGGGTGACACTATTCTGAAACGGCAGGTGGGCTAATGGAACGGTTGTCCCCGTCCCGTTAAAACCGTGGCAGGCCTCCTAGTACGTTCAAAGCTCGCCACCTTAGCTGGTGGAAGTAGGCTCAGATGGATATTCCTGACTAGCGTCGATCTGGCTCTGAACCCGGTACCCCATGAAGGACCGTGTCAGCCCTCGCGTGGACCTCACTGCAAGCAAAGATACCCACGGGATCACAAGGACGACTACTTACGACGGGTGGAGATAGCGGCTTGGAGGGGGGACCCTTAAGCATGGAAGTGAATAACATCAACGTAGGTGAAGCAGCGAATCCGTTCGCAAAAAGTGGCTTGCCGAGGTCGCCACCGAAGCAAGGCCAACAGCAGGAGCTGGAACAGCAGCAGCTGGAACACCAGCATGGCGAAGATGAGCTGCACGAGCAGCGAACACGTGAACAGGAGCGGCGGGATAAGTCGCAAAGTGAGCAGGAGCAGCGTGAGAGACAGCAGCAACATCAGCTGCAAAGTGCGTGGAAGTTACCCCCGAGCCAATCGAAGGTGGAAGCGGCGAAAACCGTCGTAGATGAGCTTCGGGAATTCGTCGATAAGAGGCACAACGTGCACAAAGACATCAAGGACCTCGTGGCAAGGATTCAAGGAACCCTCGGATCCGCCGTGAAGGACTGGAGGAAAGTGATGCAGAGGATTGATGCTGTTGAAACCGAGTTAGCGGCGACCAAAAAGGCCCTGGCAGCTGCGGTAGTGCAGCCGGCAAAAACCGGCATAGCCCCTCGGAAAGATAGCAAGGGGAAAGAAAGGTCAGCGGGAATAGGAACTACGCCAAGTTTCACCCCTAAAAGACATAGGTCGTCACCAGGAGACGAAAGACAGGCTGTACCCAAGAAGCCGAAAAATGCAAATCCAAAACCGGCGGATGAAGTGCTCAGTGGGGGACCCGGCGATATCCCATGGCAAGAGGTCCGGAACAAGAAGAAGAGAGGCAAACAGGAGAATGCCAGAAAGCAAAGGCCAATCAGGAAGAAGGCAAAATGCGAAGCTGTTGTCGTCAAAACTAGCGAGGACACTTATGCTGAAGTCTTGCGGGCCATGAGGACGGACCCTCAACTAAAGGAGTTTGGTGCCGACGTTCAGAAGATCAGACGCACCCAGACGGGAGACATGCTCATCGAGCTAAAAAAAGACTCGGTGAACAAAAGCTCAACATACAAAGAGCTAACCGAGAGAGTCATGGGCGAAAAGGTGCAGGTGAAAGCCATGTGCCCTGAAGTGACACTCCAATTGCGGGATCTGGATTGGATCACCACCGAAGAGGAAGTGAGGACCGCCATAAAGGAACAGTGCGATCTGGAAACGGTGCAGATGACAGTACGGCTAAGAAGAGCACCGCTTGGTACACAGGCGGCGTCGATAAAGCTCCCAGTAGACGCAGCCAACAAAGCGCTGGAAGTCGGGAAAATTCGGGTCGGTTGTTCAGTATGTCCACTGAAGATCTCCCAGAGACCGGAGGGATGCTACAGGTGCCTGGAATACGGCCACCTGGCACGAAACTGCGAAGGACCAGACAGAAGTAAGCTCTGTAGATGGTGTGGCGACGAAGGTCACAAGGCGCAGGATTGCAACAATAAGCAAAGGTGCCTGATTTGCAAGGACAAAAGTCGCAACAGACACGCGACGGGAGGCCCTAAGTGCCCGGCCTTCAAGCAAGCGAGAAATTCTAAACCGCAGTGGAGGTAACTCAGCTAAACCTCAACCACTGTGACACAGCGCAACAGCTGCTGTGGAAGTCCGTATCGGAATCGAAGTGCGACGTAGCTATCCTTGCCGAGCCGTATCGAGTACCAGCTGGAAACGGTAACTGGATCGCTGATAAGGCGAAGACAGCGGCAATCTGGACGATGGGGAGGTATCCTATCCAGGAAATAGTGTTCCAGGCGGACGAAGGCTTCGTTATTGCAAAGCTTAACGATGTGTACGTGTGTAGCTGCTACGCACCCCCCCGCTGGACATTGGACCAGTTCAACGAGATGCTGGACGAGCTAACCGATAAGCTAGCCGACCGGAGACCAGTCGTCATCGCTGGCGACTTCAATGCTTGGGCAGTTGAGTGGGGCAGCCGTCTCACCAACCCAAGAGGGCGTAGTCTACTAGAAGCGCTGGCAAGGCTGGACGTAGACTTGGGTAACGAAGGAACAACCAGCACCTACCGTAGAGATGGCCGGGAATCAATAATCGACATCACTTTCTGTAGTCCTGTGTTGACGGGAGGCCTGAACTGGAGAGTCTGCGATGGGTACACTCATAGCGATCATCAGGAGGTCCGGTATAGAATTGGTGGAAGAACACAATGCTCACAGAGAGCGAGTACACCTCATGAGCAGATGTGGAAAACGAAACGTTTTAACGAAGAGCTTTTCGTGGAAGCCCTCAGAAGAGAAGAGCAGGTTCTGAACTTGAGATCGGAGGAGTTAACGGCTGCGATGGTACGAGCATGCGACATTGCCATGCCACGGAAGGTCGAGCCGAAATACAGACGTCGTCCGGTATACTGGTGGAATGAGACACTTGGCAACCTCCGCAAAAGATGTCTCCAAGCCAGGAGACGGATGCAAAGAGCCAAAACCAATGGTGAGAGGGAAGAGCGAAGAGTAACATTGAGGGCGGCGAAAGCCGATCTGAAAAGAGAAATTTCGCTGAGCAAGAGAACGTGCTTCAAGGAGTTGTGTCGCGATGCCAATGCAAATCCGTGGGGAGATGCATACAGGGTGGCGATGGCCAAGATCAGTGGTCCAGCCGTACCCGCTGAAACATGCCCAGAGAAGTTGCAGATTATCGTCGACGGGTTGTTCCCACAACACGCGCCAACGGTCTGGCCACCGACACCGTATGGCCAGGAAGGTGAAGAAAGAGCAATCATTACCAATGAGGAGCTCATAGAGGCGGCCAAGAAAATGAAGCCGAAGAAAGCGCCTGGCCCAGATGGTATTCCCAACGTAGCGTTGAAAGCAGCTATCACGGCCAACCCAGATATGTTCCGGACATCACTCCAGATCTGCTTAGATGAGGGACATTTCCCAGCACAGTGGAAAAGGCAAAAACTGGTTCTGTTACCGAAACCGGGTAAGCCCCCCGGTGATCCAGGCTCGTTTCGGCCGATATGTTTGCTCGACACACTCGGAAAGCTGTTGGAGAGGATCATCCTCAATAGACTGATGGCGTTCACTGAGGGAGAGCGTGGACTGTCGGAGTGGCAGTTTGGATTCCGGAAAGGAAGGTCAACGGTAGATGCCATCAAAACAGTGATTGACACAGCCGACAAAGCAAGGACAAAAAAAAGAAGAGGTAACCGTTACTGTGCTGTCGTGACGATAGATGTGAGAAACGCCTTTAACAGTGCAAGCTGGGAAGCCATTGCTGTGGCGTTACATAAAATGAAGGTTCCGGATTATCTGTGCAAGATACTAGGAAGCTACTTCGAAAACCGGATCTTGAGCTACAGCACTAGCGAAGGACAGAAGTCGAGGTCGGTAAATGCGGGAGTTCCACAGGGCTCTATCCTGGGTCCAACGTTGTGGAATGCTATGTACGACGGAGTGCTGACGCTTAGGCTGCCAACAGGCGTCAAAATCGTTGGATTTGCAGACGACATCACGCTTGTGGTCATTGGTGACTCACTGGAAAGGGTGGAGGTTCTCGCTACAGAAGCAGTGGACGCAGTCGAAAACTGGATGTACGAGAAGAAACTGGTGATAGCCCACCAAAAAACGGAGCTGTTGCTTATCAGCAACCGAAAAGTGGTGCAAAAGGCTGAGATTACAGTGGGAGAACACACCATAGCCTCAAAGCGGGAGCTAAAACACCTCGGCGTAATGATCGACGATCGGCTGAACTTCAACTGCCATGTCGATTACGCGTGCGAGAAAGCAGCAAGGGCAGTCACGGCGCTGTCCAGGATCATGCCGAATAACTCGGCGATTTGCAGCAGTAAGCGGAGGCTATTGTCTAGCGTGGCTACGTCAATCCTGAGGTACGCTAGCCCGGCGTGGGGAACCGCAATGAAGACGAAGAGGAACCGAGTCAAGCTTAGTAGCACGTATAGGCTGATGGCCATGCGGGTAGCGAGTGCCTACCGAACCATATCTTCGGAGGCAGTATGCGTGATTGCCGGAATGGTCCCTATCGGCTACGTTTTGGAAGAGGATAAGGAGTGCTACGAAGCTAGTAGTACTAGAGGAGCCCGGAAGATTGCCCGAGCCGACACGATGGTGAAATGGCAACGCGAGTGGGATACCGCTGAGAAGGGAAGGTGGACTTATCGCCTTATTCCAAATCTGGCGAAATGGGTGAGCAGATCCCATGGAGAAGTCAACTTCCACTTGACGCAGTTCTTGTCAGGTCACGGCTGCTTCAAGAAATATCTGCACAGGTTCGGCCACGCAGAGTCGCCGCTCTGCGCTGAGTGCCCAGTCGTAGAGGAGTCGCCGGAACACGTCATTTTCGAGTGTCCACGTTTTGCTGCGGAACGTAGCGAGATGACAGCGGTCTGCGGTGCTGACGTAACCGTAGACAACGTAGTGGATAGAATGTGTAGCGATGAGGTGATGTGGAACGCGGTGAACATGGCGGTGACGAAAATAATGTCATTGCTTCAGCGGAAGTGGAGGGAGGAACAAGCCGGTGAACCGGAAGTCAGTCTCCAACCGGAATCGCCGAACCGACCTCGGCACCCAACCGGTAGGTAAGCTTGATCCACCGTCGGGGACAAGACCGAGTAGATCGTGGAAAAGCCCCGGAAATTGTAGGCTTCGTGGCCGTGCGGTTAGCGGCGTCAGTCGTTTAGGCATATTGTGCCATGAAGTGTGGGTTCGATTCCCACTCCAGTCGGTGGAAACTTTTCGTCAAACGAAAAATTCATCATTGGGCTACTGGGTGTTTCGTGTTGTCCGTTGCCTAATGTTTGTGATTGTTCAGTCTGTGCAGCCTTGAGCTGAAGACGGTGTAAATTGTCTTGCCAAATTGGTCGTCAGGGCACCTGTGAACCGGAAGTCATCCACCAACCGGAATCGCAGGATCGACCTTGGCACCTATCCGGGCAGCATCGGTACCGGAAGAACTTCCACCTCCGGGGAAGTCTTCGTCGGGGTAGCGTAGATTCACCGCCGGGGACTATCCGAATAGTGCGCGAGAACCTGGAGTGCTAAATGGCATGCGTCCAGCACCGAGAGAACTTCCTTCGTCAGGGAGTTTCTGGCACCCATGGTATCGTGAGCCGAATGGCTGAATATGGCATGAATATGGCATGTTTAGATCACAAACTAGGAATACTAACAAATTATTAATGGGAGCCGAAGGGCTCAGCATGGCATGGATTAGGAACTAACAAATTAATGATGGAGCCGAAGGGCTTAATGAAGGGTGCGCGTAGCATGTGTCGCCTCTTCTTCGAAGTAATACCGCAAGGTGGTGCCGGAGAAGAATTTTTTACGGTGACGGTGTACCTAGGAGACTGTTTTTTAGTGGGTAGGCGCCCCATTGCGAATCCCACACAGTGCCAAACCATACACTGTGGCATGAGCATGAACAAATACAGGCCAGTCTTGAGAAGATTTTTTTAACTCCTAGAGCTGCATGAAAAAAAAAAAAAAAAACACACACACACACACACACACACACACACACACACACACACACACACACACACACACACACACACACACACACACACACACACACACACACACACATACACCCTACAGCTAACTGGGTTGCAAAATGGTGAGTCGACAACCAGGAAGGAGCGTCCAACATAGCTCTGGTCCTCACAAGCCCCTACTTCACGCTTCCACGGGTCTAACGATGACAAAGACCGCCAGCAAAGGGTTGCGTACTTTGCTGGTAGTGCAACCTGGGCACTGTTGTCCTTCTGACATCAGCTAGAGTGAGGAGGTGCCAGGTGGGAGCTTGGGATTTTTACCCTTTCCAAGCGAAACTCGTACATACAGCCGTATGGAATACCACCTTTAGTACTTCCTTCGGGAGGTGACCGAGCGTCTGGTCTGTCTGACCAGGGGCCCAAGCATGGTCTACCTAGGATGTGGCGGGGTTTCATCAGTGGGCTCTGGTGAATCTCTACAAAAAACCACATATCTGCAAGTAACCCTGAACAAGCGACCTGGTACCGCTTTCAAAGTACCTTAGCCCTCTGGAGTACCACCCGGCACATCAGGATGGATGCCAGTAAAATCCTGATTATGGTATACTGGTCACAACGCAGAACAACGGACAGGACACGGATTACGGATTGGATACGTCGACTAACAGTCGTGGGCTGGCAGCGTACTCTACTGTTCCCTGAGTAAGGAAGGGTGACACCAACTTGAAACGGCAAACGACTATGAGGAAACTGCCTCCGTCCTGATAAAACCTTGGCAGGCCTTCGTGTACGTTCGAAACTCGTCACCAACCTCGGTGAGTAGTAGGCTCAGATGTAACATTCCTGACTTACGCCGATCCGGCTCTGAACACAACCCCCATGAAGGATTGTGTCAACCCTAGCATGGCCTCCCTGCTTGCATAGACAACCATGGGATCACGAGAGGCGACTATTTACAACGAGTAGAGATAGCGGCTCGAAGGGGGGACCCAATCGAATGGAGCAAATAATCGATTTGGATGGAGAATCTAGTGGAGGGAACGAAGACGCGATAGTATTCGCAAGGAGCGGAAAGATGCAGAGATCGCCAGTGATACCACAGACGGTAGCAGCCAGCACTAGCAGATGCAGCACACCGAGTGAGCTACCGGGAAACCAGCGGGATGCAGGCTTCCTGAGTCAAGTGCTCACACCAAAGTCGGGGAGTAGCACCGCTCAAGACGACCGGCAGCATGATAAGTCGGAGCTGTCGGAAGTAAAGAGGAAGGTCAATGAACTCTATGAGTTCGTCAAGACGAAAAACAACGTCCACCTCAGAATCAAGCAACTGGTCACGAGCATCAAGTCTGCCGTTACAGCCGCAGAACGCGGGCAGAAGGAATTGCGGAGTAGAGCGGAAAAAGCCGAAAAAGCATTAACTTCGGTGAATGCAACAGCCGTTGAACAGGAGACGCCTAGGAGCAATCCGACCACCCGCACGGAAAAAAGAACGAGGGATACACCAGGAGAGGAGGAAGATCCCAAAAAGCAGAGAAGCGGCAATGAGTGCGTCAGTGAGCAGAACGGCAGTGGATGGCGCACCGTGAAAGGTCAAAAGGAGAAGAATACAGCTCGTAAGGAGAGGAAGCGGCAAAAAAAAGGAACCGAAGAAGAAAGAAAAGCAACGGTCACCTCGCGAGAGGTTCAGGGGCGATGCTCTTGTCATTGAGGCAAGCGATAAGACAAGCTACGCGGCGATTCTCAGGAGAGTGAGGGAGGACCCAGAGCTTAAGGAGCTGGGTGAAAACGTGGTGAGAACCAGGCGCACCCAGAAAGGTGACATGCTCTTTGAGCTTAAAAAAGATCCGTCGATCAAGAGTTCGGCCTGCCAAGAGCTCATCGCGAAGTCGCTGGGCAACGAGGCAAGCGTGAGAGCCTTATCCCAGGAGGCAGTGATCGAATGTAGAGAACTGGACGAGATCACAACAGAAGACGACGTGAGGGGTGCACTGCTATCTCAATGCAACCTGGAAGAAGCACCAGAGTCCATCCGGCTGAGGAGAGCTTACGGAGGTATGCAAATAGCGACGATCCGATTACCAGTCGCAGCAGCCAAAAAACTCGTCGAGGCTGGTAAGATCAAGGTGGGATGGTCGGTTTGCCCGCTGAAACTGATCCCTCGGGAGACAAATCCGGTGGAGAGATGCTTCAAATGTATGGATTTCGGCCACCGGGCAATAAACTGCAAAGGCCCGGACAGGTCCGAACACTGCAGGAAATGTGGTGAAAAAGGTCACGTTGGCAGGGACTGCCTGAAGTCACCTAGGTGCATGCTGTGTAAGGTGGAGGAAGGTAACGCCCATACGACGGGTGGCTTCAAGTGCCCCAAATATCAGAAGGCGAAGGCAGGGCAGTAATGATGATGGAGATAACGCAGGTGAACCTCAATCATTGCGACGCCGCACAACAACTGTTGTGGCAGTCGACAACAGAAACAAAGTGCGACATTGCGATCATTGCAGAACCGTATCGGGTTCCTCCCGATAACGGCAATTGGGTAGCAGAGAGAGCAGAGACGACGGCGATTCAAGTAATGGGCCGATTCCCTATCCAAGAAGTTGTCGAACGCTCATACGAGGGCTTCGTGATCGTTAAAATTAACGGAATCTTCGTGTGTAGCTGTTACGCCCCCCCGAGATGGACACTGGAGCAGTACACCCAGATGTTGGATGTGCTAACCGACAAGCTGATCGGTCGAACGCCGGTAATAATAGCAGGAGACTTCAATGCTTGGGCCGTGGAGTGGGGTAGCAGACTGACCAACGCGAGAGGATACAGTTTGCTGGAAGCTCTAGCGAAGCTCGACGTAAGGCTGTGCAACGACGGTCTCGCTAGCACATTTCGCAAAGACGGTAGGGAGTCCATCATCGACGTGACCTTCTGCAGCCCGTCACTGGTCACCAATATGAACTGGAGAGTTAGCGAAGAATACACCCACAGTGACCATCAAGCGATCCACTACTGCGTTGGCCAGAGAAGTTGTGCAGTATGGCAGAGGAGGAATGGAGAACGAAGGTGGAAGACGAAGCATTTCGATAAGGATCTTTTCGTCGAAGCACTCCGAGCAGTAAGCGACGCTCCAAACATGGATGCAGGAGAGCTGACAGAAGCGTTGGCGAGAGCGTGTGACGCAACTATGCCGAGAAAATTGGAGCCAAGAAATCAACGGCGTCCTGCATACTGGTGGAACGACAGACTCAGCACCCTTCGCGCAGCCTGCTTAAGAGCCAGAAGACGCGTGCAGAGAGCTAGATCCGAAGCCAGCATGGAAGAGCGTAAAGTGACCTACCGACTGGCCAGAGCCGCCTTCAAACGGGAAATATCGACGAGTAAAACGAACTGCTACAAGGAGTTGTGCCGGGAAGCTGACGCAAATCCCTGGGGCAACGCCTATCGAGTAGTGATGGCGAAGATCAAGGGCCCATTTACCCCAGCTGAAATGTGTCCCGACAAACTGAAGGCGATAGTGAACGGTCTCTTTCCTACGCATGCTCCAACAGCGTGGCTGCCCACACCGTACGCTGACGTAGATGAGGAAAATGCCGGTATACAAGTGTCTAACGCCGAGCTGATAACGGTTGCGAAAGGATTGAAGCTGAACAAAGCTCCCGGACCAGATGGTATCCCTAATGTTGCGCTAAGGGCAGCAATCTTGGCGTTCCCAGACATATTCAGGACAGCGTTGCAGAAGTGTCTAGCGGAAGGCTGCTTCCCAGACAGATGGAAGGTGCAGAAGCTGGTGTTACTGCCAAAACCGGGAAAACCGCCAGGAGATCCTGCTTCATATAGACCAATATGCTTGCTGGATACTCTTGGCAAACTTTTGGAGAAGGTCATCCTCGGCAGGCTGACGATCTACACGGAAGGCGAGAACGGATTGTCGAAAAGGCAGTTCGGATTCCGTAAAAAGACTTCGACGGTGGATGCTGTTCGGGCAGTCATCGCGTGCGCGGAGAAAGCGGCCAAGCAGAAGAGGAGAGGCAATCGATACTGCGCAGTGGTAACTATAGACGTCAAGAACGCGTTCAACAGTGCCAGTTGGGAGGCTATTGCCGCAGCCCTACACAGAATGCGGGTTCCCGGATATCTGTGTAAAGTTCTGCAAAGTTACTTCCAGAACCGGGTACTGGTCTACGACACGAACCAGGGACGGATGTCAATTGAAGTCACGGCGGGAGTTCCACAAGGATCCATACTTGGTCCAACATTGTGGAACATGATGTACGATGGAGTGCTAACCTTGTCACTGCCGAATGGAGTCGAGATCGTCGGGTTCGCAGACGACGTCGTTCTTGCGATAACTGGTGAGACTGCGGAGGAGGTGGAGATGCTGACGGCGGAATCGCTAGACACCATCGAATCGTGGATGACTGGAGTCAAGCTGCAGTTGGCTCATCATAAAACGGAGGTGGTGCTGGTCAGCAACTGCAAGGCGGTACAGCAGTTGGAAATCAACGTCGGAGGGCACGCAATCCCATCGAAGCGCTCTCTAAAGCATCTCGGAGTAATGGTCGACGACAGGCTAAACTTCAACAGCCACGTAGACTATGCCTGCGAAAAGGCTGCGAAAGCTGCTAACACCGTAGCCAGGATCATGCCCAACATTGGAGGACCAAGAAGCAGCACGAGGCGTCTTCTAGCGACCGTATCATCGTCTATACTGAGGTATGGAGTCCCGGCTTGGGCTGCAGCGTTGGGAACCAAACGTAACCGAGATAAGCTGGCAGGTACGTTCCGGCTCATGGCTATACGGGTTGCGAGTGCCTACCGCACTATATCATCGGAGGCAGTGTGCGTTATCGCCGGAATGATCCCCATCTGCATCACTCTGGCTGAAGACATCGCATGTTACCAGCAAAGGGACACACGGAATGTGAGGAATACCATTAGGTTGGACACAATGGCCAGGTGGCAGCAGGAGTGGGATAACTCGGAGAAAGGAAGGTGGACCCACAGGCTCATTCCTAACGTGTCGGTGTGGACGACCAGAAAACATGGAGAAGTTAACTTCTTCCTGACCCAGTTTCTGTCAGGCCATGGATGCTTCCGGAAATATCTGCACAGATTCGGACACGCAGAATCTCCACATTGTCCGGCCTGTCCAAATATCGAGGAGACACCGGAGCACGTTATATTCGACTGCCCTCGATTCACGGATATACGAAGCGAGATGATGCCAGAAACCGCAAGCGTTCTAAATCCGGACAACATCGTGCAGAACATGTGCCAGCATGAAAGCACCTGGAATGCGGTGAACAGGAGAATAACGGCGATTATGTCGTTGCTGCAAAGGAGATGGCGTGAAGACCAGAGAGCTCCGGGTCGCGATCGGAGTAGGCTAGATCCTCCGTCGGGGACTAGACCGAGTAGAGCGGGCGTAGCGTAGTATCGGTTAATAGTCGTCGGGGCGCCTGCAAACCGGAAGCCATCCTCCAACCGGAATTGCAGAACCGACCCTGGCACTTGGCCGACCAACGTCGAGTCGGAGTAGGCTGAGTCCACCGCCGGGGTCCAGCTGAGTAATTCGCGAAATAGCACCGGCAAATGGTCGTCGGGGCGCCTGTGAACCGGAAGTTTTCCTCCACCGGAATCGCAGGACCGACCTCGGCATCTGCCCAGCCAGCTTTGGAGTAGGCTAAGTCCACCGCCGGGGACTAGTTGAGTAGATCGCGTTGTTGCACCGGCAAATG
Organism: Aedes aegypti; assembly: GCF_002204515.2. Lineage (NCBI taxonomy): Eukaryota > Metazoa > Arthropoda > Insecta > Diptera > Culicidae > Aedes > Aedes aegypti. The sequence goes on along the minus strand of NC_035108.1, from coordinate 366,216,952 downwards.
ATCGTCGGGGCGCCTGTGAACCGGAAGCTTCCCTCCACCGGAATCGCAGGACCGACCTCGGCATCTGCCCGGATAGCATCGGTTCGGGAGATCTTCCGCCGCCGGGGAAATCTTCGTCGGAGTAGGATAGATCCACCGCCGGGGACTACTCTGAGTAGTACGTAGCGTATCACCGGCTTGAGTCGTCGGAGCGCCAGCGAACCGGAAGCCATCCTCCAACCGGAATCGCTGGACCGACTTCGGCACTCCACCGGCCTGTATCGAATCATGAAGAAGCGCGTAGCCGGAGTAGGCTAGCTCCACCGTCGGGAACTAAGCCGAGTAGCATCGATCGTCACAAACCAGTTTTGGGTCGTCTGGGCGCCAGTGAACCGGAAGTCATCCTCCAACCGGAATCGCTGGACCGACCTCGGCACCCAACTGGTCAACAAGGAGAGCTCGAACAGCAGCAGCGGAGAACAAGTCGTCGTAGAGAAACGAAGTGCACATGAGCGTCCAGTAGAAGATCAACAGAGCTCTGATGCGAGGCCAGCCCAAGGGAAGTATGCGTCGTCGCACAGAAAGCTGTCAAAAGTCCCGGCGAGATGTTCAACCGCCAATTGGGCAAAACGCTCCAACAGCGAACTAGCAGAACAGTTAGAGGCTGAGATTGAAGAAGTGCATGAGCACAGCCCTCCCCCGATGAAGTTGCCTGATGTAGTTCCGGGGGAGATCGAGGCACAGGAGCAGTAGGGAAAGTTTTTTTTAGTGGTTAAGCACGCCTAACGTGAGTCCCACACCGTGCCAACACACAACAGGCCAGGCTTTTGAAGCTTTTTTGAACCCTACTATAAAAAAAAAAAAAAAAAAAAAAAAAAAAAAAAAAAAAAAAAAAAAAAAAAAAAAAAAAAAAAACCCTACAGCTAACTGACAGACTTTGCGAAAAAATTAAAATTTTCGCAAATATCAGCTAATTTAGGTCCATCAGATGTATTTGAAGTCACTGTTGGGCTTAAGTGTTCGGAATATGAGTCAAAATGGTACTTATTTGGAAATCTATTGTTCTTATGCCTATTATGGACAATCCCGGGGTCCATAAAATGAATATTTACAAATTTGACGTTTCTTATTATGAACCCTCCATTTGATACCCATGTAATCCGGCTCTATTCCGACGTGCCTATTATGGACCCACCTGGATAAGCCTATTATGGACCCTCTTGCGTGGTTTTATTTACAAAACTGTTCAAGTTTCTGTATTTCTCAAGTAACCACCAGCCCGCTATTACACCTTTTTGGCCTTATAGGGCTATTACAGGCCAATATAGGGCATGTCAGCTATATAATAACGGTATATTGGCACGCAGGGCGAATTATAGTGCTATTTGGTTACTTGGGTTATGCACCTTAGACCAAATATTTTGCCTGAAACTGTTGACTATCTAGACTATAGTATACCAATGCAATCGAAGTTCCCCCGGGTGGATTTTCATAGGCTTTGACTGTTTATTTAATGTTTTCTGTAGGGGGATCATAATACGCAAAGGGTCCATAACCGGTATTAACTCCCTAGTTAACATCTAAATAAATAACACTGAATCAACAATTTCACGCCACAATACTCGGTTTGTGGCCGCATCCCTCCATCTTCGGTTCTGCCCACGCTCGCCAAATCAATACGCACATGATCCGCCCACCTAGCTCGCTGCGCTCCACGCCTTCTTGTACCAACCAGATCCGAAACGAACCCCATCTTTGCAGGGTTGCTGTCTGGCATTCTTGCAACATGCCCTGTCCATCGTATCCTTCCAGCTTTGGTCACCTTCTGGATACTGGGTTCGCCGTAGAGTTGGGCGAACTCCTCAAGCACCACAGTTTGTTTCAACTCAAGATTATCTCTTAAAACTAATCCGAGTTGTCAATGGTTGAAAAAATTGACTTACAATTACACTGAATAGCAACGCAAAAAGCGCAAGAGGCGTAGTCCGTTTGCAACATATTTAAGTTATATCAAAATTGCTTATTTGTTGCAAAATACTTGATAGAAAAAAAAAAATGAAAACAAGAAAATGAACGGGAATCAAACTTTCAACCTCAAGATCACCAATCTTCTCCTCTCCTCACTACTCCACCAGCTCTTTGAACAATTGCTTCGCCAATGCACTATAAAGGCGATCCACGGTGCTCCCCTGACCGTTATTATCAGAAAAAAATCTCCATCAAATCTGTGCTCACCAGTCGATTTCTATAGCCAAGCTGCTTGTCTGGGCAAAATTTAAAAAAAAAATCGTAGGGCCCGTTTTGAAGTTACGCCCTTTTGAATGTGTAAGTCCACTAATTCTAAAGAAATCTGAGATATTCAAACGAGTTTTTATTGGCCGCGATTTTCAGAATAGATATAATATTAAAATTTGAATCAAAGTTGGTTTATATAGTTATTTGTAACTTCTGAGAGGAGTTTTGAATAAGAGGATAGACGAAATTTGGAGTTACGTCCTTTTGGAAGTGTAACCTTTGAAAACACTAATTTTCAATAGATTAATTAGGCTTTCTTATACCTTTGAGCATATTCAAATGTTTTCAAAGGCACATTGCCCTTATATGCCGGAAAGCAAAAGCATTTTCACGTTATGAAGCAGGAAGTTTTTTGATAGGAAATAATATTTCCGAAACGATCACATTATGTTGTTATGAAACATGAATATTATATAGTATGACAGAAAAAAAATACATTTTTTGGAAAAATAAACATGTTTTATCTTTAGACATTGCTTCCCAACGTTGTCGACCGTCCCCCGATCTTAATGTCTGTAATCTTCGTAGCAACTGGTCTACTGCTCGAATCATATGTTTTTTGTTTACTATTGGTAATGACAGTTCGATGTCTTCTATACTAGATATACCACTTGCCAGCAGCTGGAAGTGGGTACAACTTTTCATCTCGCTTTCACTTCTGAGTTCCACATATGTTATGTGCCAGCGGGATCCAAACGAACTTGAATGTTCGCCTGAAACCTTCACACAATGTTGCACACCCTCCATCGTCGCTCTCGTCTCGTGAGCTTCCCGGGAAAGCTGTTCTCGTTCATGATTTTACATAGCTCTACGCGGTCGATACTATCATATGCCGCCTTGAAATCTATGAAAAGTTGGTGCGTGTGAAAAAAGTTTGGAGGTTCATGCAAGTTTGATAATATCTGTGTTCCAGCACACCGTGCGTTGGGATCTGGTATTCACGACATTTTTGGAGGATTTGCCGTACAGTAAAGATCTGATCTGTTGTCGATCGGCCGTTAACAAAGCCGGCTTGATAACTTCCCACGAACTCGTTTGCTATTCGTCATCAAACGTCAACATCCCACCGCAAAATCGCTAGTGGGGATTTTAACCTCCAAATTGCCAAATAACCTCCAAATCATCACCTCCAAGTTAGTTCTAATACCCTCCGTTATATGAAATATGGTGGCGCGTCGATCGTCGCAAGTTTATCGTTAAACAGTCAATAGGTGACAGACGACTGAAGATGATCTGGGATAATACTTTGTAGGCCGCATTTAGAATGGTGGTCGCTCGAAAGTTCTCACTATCTAACTTGTCGCCTTTCTTGTAGATGGGGCATATTACCCCTTCCTGTCACTCCACCGGTAGCTGTTCTGTTTCCCAGATTGTGCCTATCAGCCGGTGCAGACAAATGGCCAGCCTCTCCGGGCCCATCTTTATGAGTTCAGCTCCGATACCATCGTTACCAGCAGCTTCATTGTTCTTAAGCTGGTGAATGGCATCCTTAACTTCTATCAAAGTGGGGGCTGGTTGGTTTCCATCCTCCGCAGTACTGACGAAGGCATTTCCTGCGTTGTCCCGTCCTTTATTCTGTTGCTGGCCGTTTTGTTCACAAACATTACTGCCTGGCCTGGGTCAACCCGCATTGGTTGGAACATATTTTTGTTTTGTTTCGCTCCCCACGGAGTCGTTACACTTTTTTGACAGCCAGATGGAATGTTTCTGAAGGTAGCATTAAACCAGCCCATAAGACAGCGTCCATTTATTACGTAACGCTAAAATTGGACATTTTGACCCCCTCACCCCCTCCGTAACGCTTTTTGCATGAAAAATTTCAAATTTTCGTATGAGCCGTAACGCTTGAGCCTACTCCCCTCCTCCCCTAGAGCGTTACGTAATTTGTGTATGCCGCCTAATTTCGCCAAGACCTACATTGGTGAAGTACTACCAGCAGCTATACGCCATAAACACTTTAACATAATACATCGAATTCAATACATGTTTCAGATCATCTTTCAGGACTCTATGATAATTAACTTTCTTATCTATATGCAACTACTGGCTCTTCGAAAGTTCTGGATGCAATGTATTCCAAAGGTTAATCATAGGACACTGTTATTCTGATAGAGTGGATAGTTTCTTTCAACAATAATTCTAAATTATATTCCAGTTGAATTAGTAATTTAATTCGTTTTTGCGCTTAACATAATGAGATCTTTTCACACAGCTGAAAAGATTTCTTCGGGATTTATGTACAATACGGAGGAAACAAATATTGCAAAGTAAAATTGAATAACAAATTGGCTAACTCTTTAACAGTCGTATCTGCTTTACTAGAAATTAACATTGGTATCGTTGCTGCGGAAGATATTCACACTCCGTTGAGTTCTTGCTACAGCTGCTGCTGTTGATGTTATTACTCTACAATTGGTTGAAAAGTTCGTTGCTAGATCTCGGTAACTACCACGGGAGTTAGTGTTGTAACATGTATCGCAATAGGTCACGCATTCCATCAATCCATTCTAGAAGAAGAAAAAACAAAAAGCCATCAAAATTGATCTTTCTATACAATACCATTCGCCTGATAAAAAAGAAGCCCATGAAGCACCTAAACGTCATAGCTGATGTATCAATTACCATAAACATCGCTTCTAGCGCCCTCATCTCTCTGTACAAACAACGCACAATGGTCCGAATGGACAATTTTGCAAGAAACAAATTTTTCCTCGATTCGTGTTGATTTAAGACGAATGTGGCTTTCAAAGGAGTTGTCTGTAATTGAGTTTTGCATCTTTCTAGAAAGAACTGACCAACACAATGTCCTTATTAAGCTTATAATTTTGAATCAAACTTTTTTGTTTGAGTTGCTTTGTGGATACGCTATTTAGTAAACTTTTTGAAAATGTTATAAGCACATTTATAACATTTTCAAAAAGTTAACTAAATGGCGTATCCACAAAACAAAAAAAAATTGATTCAAAATTATTCATTTATTCATGGTAAAAAAAAATCATACCAAATTTCAGAAAAACGAGATATAAAATTGGGTCGGAAACACAACTGGTAAAAAGATATCGGGGCAAAATGAACACTTTCGTGGAGGTTAATGAAAACTTCATTAGTAATTAGTGTCAAGCGTACTGATATGTTAAAGTGCTTCCCCTCTTTCACACTAGCAAGAGAAACTTCTCTAGTTTAGTTACTTTGATCAAGAAGTAAATTCATCCTACGCCTGGTATATAATCCAATTTGAAGCTGAGAAAAAAATTAAGTCAAATTTCAGAGGACATTTGAAGCTAAACTTCTATACCGTCAAACAGGTCATACACAATACAGATTTCGTACAGTTGTTTATCTAGAGTTTTCTTTGCTAATTGACAATTTTTGCACGTCTCTAACGTGTGGCAGATACGAAGTTCTTTACCATGAGTAGTTGAGAAAATTTACTTTACGAAAAGATCCTCGACCGACGGGATTTGAATCCATGACCCTCAGCTTGGTCTTATTGAATAGCTGCGCGCTTATCGCTTCGGGAATTCGCTTGTAACTTATCAATGACAAGAATTATAGACTATGTGAAATGTGTCTTCAGCAAAGTTGTTTATAATAATATGTTCTAAAAGCTAGCTGAATAGCGCAACCACTAAGTAGCTTAAACAAAAAAGTTCTTTTGAAAATTTAAAGCTTAAAAGGGCTACCCTAATCAACTTTTTTTTTCTAGAAAGACGCTAAACGGACAACTTCTCTGAAGACATCATACATCTGAAATAAACGAGAACAGAAAAAAACATTGATTTTGTCAAAATTGTCTATTTGGACCATTGTGCAACGTTTCCCTCCAACTGATCTCAGAGACACAGCAGAGAGCAGAGACACGATCGACAAGATACAACTAGCATACAAAATTACTAACATCAAATCTAACAGTTACATTGTTTTCTAATCAAATTGACTAATTTGACAACCAACATGACGGCATACAGCACGTCAAGCAGCATCTGCCACACAGAACGGAAAGACGCTTCCAGCCAAATCAATTTGCATACTAATAGCTTGTTTCATCGCCGAGATTGTATCTGCTTGGGTTCGTTTGTTTTTCGCTTCTGATATTTTGCTCCGGTATCGAATGGATCGGCGGGCAGTTTTTCCCGCCTTGATTGAGACTTTTCCAATTGACTGATTGTGTTGGAGCTGGGGCTTGTCGGGGTTGACCACTCAAGGTTGCTTACCTGTTCGATGCTCTAAATCTTCGTTCCAACTAGCCATAGCGGTTAAAGTTCTGATTGGTTCCAAACGTTGGCTGCTGGCTGTAGGCTTGGCTGAACTTCTGCGAGACTGGTTGAGTTGCCGCAATCAGGGCCAGGGATTTCTGAATCGCCTCGGGGATCGGAGGTGGCGTCGGCAGATGAGCGCCTTCTGCCCTGAAGCCTTGATGGGCAGAGAGGAACAAGCATTTGTCAGCATATAAGATCAATCAAATTTATGCAATCCGAAACAATCGGTACTTAACCTACTTACCATTTTCGTCAGCAATGTATGTCACCGTAATGAGCTGACCCTCGGGGGAGGTGTACGAGTACGAGCCCTGCACTGCTTGGGCTTCCAGGTCTTTAAGGCCGGGGTTCTTCAGATAGCCTTGAGCTTGCTGCTGCTGACCGTCACCTGTCGTGTAGCCGTACGAGTAGGACCCATCGTAAGATACGTCGTTGTTGTAGGAGGTAATCGGTACGAAGGGTCTTGGAGGGCTTGGGAATGGTTGCTGGTGGAATGAAGAAAATGGAAATATATTGTTAGGTGTGTTTAGAAATACACTGTTAGGAGTATTTTATTACCCCCGGGAAATTTTTCGTTCAAATCGTTTCACTAAAAAGCTATCATCAATGTTGTCATGCTCAAGTAATGTACGACCAGACATAACTCATTACATGTTCCTAATTTACAACTGATATTGAAATTTCCAACAGTGGTGTGTTAAATTGGTATGAATTCAATTGCAATGGATTCATGAGAGCAAATGAATTTTCAACCTATCATCGATATATTGTGAAAATTCAAAGCATTATACAAAACATCATAAGTTAATTCACATTACTTTTCCGGTTCATTATTTTGGAGAAAAAGAGCGAAAATTCAAAAGTCGAGTGCCGATGAAACAACCCTTTTCACGAAACGTTTCCGAACGTATGATTGAAAAATCTTAACTTAAAATAATGCCTTACCGAAAAACCCTAGTACAGAAGTCACCCGTAAAATAGCTTTACTTCTCTTATTTCACTCGACAAATAAAGTAAACTAACTGCTTCCAGATTATCACTATAATTGTGGATATAACACGACTAAAAAGGGTTAATTTGATTGCTCACCATCAAATTTCGATTATTTGTGCTTAATTAGCAACGTAAAGACATCCTGCCAAACCAAAAGTTATTTCATAAAAGAAAGGTAGATAGTGGTCAATTAAGTACTGATTTTGTCGAAAATAATATTATAATATTTGATATCCGAAGGTACTTGTGTACCAATATCAAGGTACTTGTGGAATATGAGCATAGTTTTTCTTAATTATTATCAGTTTGTGTGCTGTGGAGTTTACTGCATGAATTCTCTAGAGATTCTACCAGAAATATCTTCAAGATTTCTGCTAGGTATTAAATGAAAATTTTCTGATAAGTATCACGGTTCACTTAGAATTCGTTCGGAAACGATTTCTGCTTTCAACAGAAGTTTTTCAAAATTTTTCCTCATTCGTTTTTTTAAGGAAAATAGCCCACTAAAAATTTCAAAGTGGATTACAGTCACCCCACAGTTATGGATAGCACACAGATATGGATCAGAGTTTACTCAAACGGAGAATATCTCATCAAAGAGAGTATGAAGTAAAATGATATTCATATCCGTAGAATCGTTGATTCATAATTGTGGGGCATTGAAACCCATACCACAATTATGTGTCAACGATAAGACTATGCCGAAAAAAAACGCCAAAACGTATGCTTTCACTAACACACCATTCGATTAACTCACAGATAAATTGCTTTTATAGTGCTCTGATCCATAATATGAGCCGATTTGATCCGTACTAACGACCCTCCTCTTCCACTGATCCACATCTGTAAGATGGACAACGTTAGAAATTCCGATAAAAATCGACGCTTTTTCGAAAATAATCGTGAATTTTGAGGTGTATTCCTGAAAACAACTTTATTGTGTAGTATCAGGAAGGGATTTTGTTTTGTACAGCGTCACCATGATTTTAATCATATTTTATTCTAAATAGTGACTCTTGATTGATCCATAACTGTGGGGTGACTGTACTTCAGAAATTTTTCCATGGACTTATAAGGCATTCTTCAAATATTTTTGTAAGAAACTTTTCCAGAGGTTCCTCCAAGACATATTTCGACTACCAATTGCAGTCTTCTTCAGTATCAGTAACTCATATCCACTCTGTTCATTCGTACAGGATTTTTTACAAGAATTCCACAAAAGGTTTTTGTAGAAATTACCCTTTTTTTATTGAAGGACTTTTTCCAAGGAATCATTTTGTAGAAATTATCCAAAAATTTTAAAGGGCTTCGCTAGATATTTCTCCAATAAAAAATTCTTGTGGCGGTGCATCTAAAAAGCAATCCAGTTTTATTTCTATAGGAACTTTTACAAAAAATATCGCAAGGTTTTCTCCAAAAATCCTGGGATTTCTTCATAAATATCTTCATTCCTACAAGCATTTATATTTATGTTTTCAAAGACATGCTTCCAAGAATTTCTCCAGAAACTTCCACAAGGGCTTCTGCAGGGATTTGTCTAAATACTCTTTCTACATTTCTCCAGATTCAACATCATTTTTTTAGGTATTTTATGTAGAAGGGGATCCTGCAAAGATTACTCTTATTTTTTCATAAGAGAATAGATTTTTCAATGAATCCCCCCAATGATTCTTATAATATTTTCTACAAAGGTTCTCTAAAGATTCGTCCAAAAATATCTCCAAAAAAACGCCAAGGTTCCTCTTCGAATTCCACCTAGAATTCGTCTTGAGTCAAGAGTATTGCAGCGTGTAGTGTAATAGATGTCTCAAGCGGGCTTCCCACGAATTCTTTTGCAAATACTTCTTAAAGTTTGTCCAGGAATTTTCTTTAGGAATGCTTTTTATACATTTTTGTTTGTTCTTAAGGAATCGAATATTCAGTTTTTGTTGGAATTCTTTCTAAGACTTCTCCGGGATTAATTTCTGCATTCGCGCAGCAATTTCTTCAGAGATGCCATCACCTTCTAAATGCATTATTAATCATTCAGCTTCTTGGTAAAACTGTCCAAAAATAAGCACAATACACTAGGAGGGCCAATAAATTATTCCATATTGGTTATTCCAATAATTCCTAGAAGAGCTGCCTTGGACGTGCTCTCTATAAGTTTCTCCAAGAATTCCTTAAAAAACTTCTCAAATACTCTTCCTCGAGGAAGCTTGCTATTGATTCATTCTCAAGAGATTCGTTTAAGAAATTCAAGCATTTTCATTTAGGAATAGCAAGAGATAATTCCAGAAATCAATACTAATGCAGTCCTGTCAATAAGGTATGCTCTATGGATTCATCCCATTACTTTTTCAGTAATAATGTGCTTCCAGTTCTGCAATTCCTCCAGAAATTTATCATTGATGAGTTTTCTCTAATACTTCTGCCAATTTCTAAAGTCCATTCTTATTTTTAAGGGAGCTTCTTCGGGAATTTATGTTATGGTATTTCATTCGTGCAAAACCCTTTTATGAGAATTCCTCCTGAGAGTTTTGAAATCCTCTAGCTACTTTTCCAAGATTTTTTTACTAAATGCTTAGCGGATTTCTGGGAGAATTCCTCCAAATATTCTTGCAAGTATTCCTCTAGTTTCTCACATGATTTTTTCAACAAATTTTCAAAAAAAAACTATTTTTACTTGATCCAGAGATATCAGTATAGGAGAGGTAGGAATATTAATATTCATCATTTATGTTCTCTATATATGTTTAATTCAATTATAACTTTTTCGTCAAATTGCTTCGCCGGTAATTTGAAATGTTTTTTTTTTTTTTCAAATAGGGTATTTGACGGTTTTGGCACCATTCGACGGGACAAAATGATCCAAACATGATAATTTTGTACAAAAAACGACAAATTTAAACTTTCTCATTTCGAACACTGTTCAGGTATTTTTACGTCGATCGACGAACCGCATAAAAAAGTTGGGTATCCCATAATGATTATCTGGATTATCGAAGAATACCGCACTACTAGGTTTTTATCAGAATCACATCTTTCCAGCATGTTTTCCAAGGTTTCTTTTGAAAGGTACAACTCGAGTTCTGAGATGATCCTGCAATGAATTATTTGGAAGCCTATCCTAAGCAATTATTCTGTCCAAATTTTTAAAAGAACTCAGCTAAACTCACTTGGAAATCCTGATCTTGACTCTGCGTCAAATCTATAAAAATCTTTTTAGTTTTTTTTATGAGAATCGAGCAACGATTCCCAAGCGAATCTCAGCGGTGATTAAGACAGAATCAAAGTGCGCTTGATAAAATTCAAGCAAGTGGGTTCTTTTTTTGTCTGCGTCGCCGAAGTAGAAGTTTTTTTTCTCGGTTCCACATGTTACAGGGCAGCACTGTGCGAAGGTTCAAACCTAATAATTCCTTTTTGCGAGTCGTCGGAGTGATTTTATATTCCAGCTTTTGCGTGTTGGTGCCGAGATTGTAACTTTAGGCGAGAATGGATTACCAACTGGTAAGCTTGTTTTATGCTAGTGGTAGCAGAAATTTGTATCGTGCCAATATAATATTGATTTAATCGTTAAACAAACTATGGATGGTTCGTGTGTCAGCGTTAGCCCTTATTCCTGTTTAAAGAAAACAAATACATGTACCTATTATTTTATTTATTTTTTTCAATTGCTAAAAATGACCTTTGAATAGTTCGAAATTTAAAATGTCGACGCAATGATAGATAACTATTTAAATTGAGGCTACATTAATATCATCACTTGCCAAGGTGATCACGTAGCTTTTGAACCCTCCCACTAACAAAACTCCTTCCTATGAAAACCATGGAGATGCAGAGGTGATCTCGGTCTTTAGTAGCAATGGACGTCATACAAACATTCCTTCCCTTCCCCGATGACCATAAGGACGTGGCCGACGCCGTTATTGAGATTACTAAGTTTGGAGTTCTCGAAAATTTACATTGAAGATTGTATGCTACTCCCAAGCTGCATCTGTTGATTACCTGTACAATTTTGATTATTCCAGTCAATCACGGAGTAGCATCTACGAATTGCACGGTCATCAATGCTTAAAATGAATTATCTTTCAGCGCAATAAGTTGCAGTAAGAAGCATTGCGGTTATTGTTAGCAGTTGGTCGAAGGCAAATCGCTATTGCAAATTTAAAAGCGTAGCTGTAAATAATACTAACATTTGTTATTTTTCAGCTTAAAAACGGAACTACCATGTCTCTTCATCTTTCCTTCGACATTTCTTTGTACAAAATAAAACTAAACTAAATAATTGCTTCTCCGAGAAATCACGTGCTCTTGGAAGGTCATTTAATACGGATAAATACTGAATAGAAATGTTTTGAAGCTCCGGATTTTATATCAGTCAGATCTTTAAACGGTCTCACTGTGCATGCATTTCTGTAGGTATGTTTAACGAACATCTCTTCCAAAACCTGCAGTATGTTTATCACAAAAAGCAACAAAATTTAACAACTACCGAAAATCTAATCATTACATATACTTTGCAATTTAATTAAATTTACAAATTGATGTGAAGTTTTGTGAAAAAATTACACGTCTTCTCAGTGAGAATCGAACTCACGACTTCCTGATCTCTAGTTAGGGCGCGTTATCCCTACGCATGGACGCAGAAGTTAACATGAGTTCGATTTCAGCTCAATAATCACGTGGACCTTTTTCGCAAAGTGCACCTCTTTCAGAAGAATTAGATATCCATTCAAATACAACGCTTTCTACATATATCCAATACCTAGCCCAAGATCGCATTGTTTTTTATGAATGGAAATAGCTTCCAATGGGTCGCGACGTTCTCAAACAACCGGTTACGGAACATGAGTCCGTTGCTCGATAAATACTTGTTTTTAATTATGAATCGTGGTTTACGGCTAACCAGCTGAGTGGAAGTTTAACAACTACCGAAGTGTATTTGATTATTCTTATAAATTCTGTATAAATTCTCTGGGGAGGTGGGGGATGCTGACCCCCAAAGTAAGGGGGTGGTTGCGCCTCTGACCTATACCAATTGTACAAACAATGAGTAACAAAGTTTATCCATATGTGTTTCTTGGATCACTCATACCACGCTCCTGGAAATATAAGTAAGTTTCTAGGTAGCCATTTTAAGACTAAATCCTATATGTCTTTATTGGATTCATTTCGAGACAAGATAAAGTAAAGAACTACCATTCAATTTCAATTACGGTCGAATTGTCTCAAACGTTAAGTTAGGCACTTCAATACGACGTATGTTGTGGCCCAATATGACCTTTGTTTAATATAATCAAAATGCCAATAATAAAGAGTCGTATCCTCTATTTTTGGGTGAGTTCATTCAAAAATTTGGAAGAAGTTTTTTAGAGGACTGATGTTGGGATTCTTGACATGTTTCCTCGCGAAAACCGCTCTAACTATTATTCTCGATGTTATCAACATATTTCTGTCATTTTCCTTGTCACATCCCAGTTTCTTTCTAACAGTATTGTTGAACAGTTGCAAGGATTCCAATTCATTTTAGTCCTATTTTAAAATAAATTGTTAAGATCATCCTTAGCGAATACCAGTGCTAATCCCGGGAAGATTCCTTTGAGAACCCTGTAAAAATCATCCTTGGTGAGTAACCTATGATTTTCAAACGAATTTCTGCCCCGTGCCTTTTTAACAGGTTTCAAATGTAATCTTGGATTCTACAGAAAATACCTATGAGATAAATTTTCACCTGTATCTTTATTATCGTAACACTCAATGAAGTGAATCTAACTGAAGGAAAGTAAAATTTAAATAATAAAAACGAGCACCAGACTTTTAAATATAAAATAATTCATTTGAATACAAAAACCGTGCAAACAAGTAAATGTTTAATTCACTACCATGTATTTTGTCAAAAAATGTTTAAAAAATATTTACATTTTTGTGCCATTTTGTCTCGGAATGAGAAGTATCTCTGTTTAGGAAAAATTGTCATATTTAGTGTGTTCATTTTCACCATCGAATCAACAAGATTTAGAAATAAGGGAATGCTGTACTTTTTTATGGAAAAAAAATCAAGCAATATAAACCAAATATCAAATGAATATCTAGCTACAGAGTTGCCAAAAATGCTATTGAAAAATTCAAAACTGGAAATAGTTTTCCTTTCATTTAAAATTTTACGGTGTGGACATTACTTATTCCTTTGACTTCTATTTTCCTGTAGGAAATAAACTGCAGCTTGATGTAAGAATATTTGCAGTAGCTAAATAATAATTTCAACCGCAGAAAAAACTGATGAAGTTTGAAAAAGTTTTCTTTCGTTGCATTGCTGTGATTCTATTTTAAACTACTGCAAGTATTTTTTCAAAGTAACATGTTTTTAATGTGAATGAATGTGTTATGTGAAAACCATGATTCTTTTAATTTTAAAACACTGAATCTTAAAGTTGGCTCTTGTGATCTTGGAATTTTATGTGTTTTTAATTTCAATATATCAGAAAATTCTGAAAAATTCTGAAGTAACCACTAGCCCGCAAATTCGCATTTTTAGTCTTATCGGACCATTGTACGGCTAATATTAGGCATGTCAGCGCTGTTAGAGCACTATATTAGCACGCAGGGCGAATTACGGTGCTACTTGGTAATTTGGGTGAAATCATTCCATCTAGATGGTAGAAAAATCAATCACTAGTTTTAAAATTGAAATGCACACGGTCATTTGTTTTATATACAGATTTCCAGAAGGTAAAAAAAATCAGTAGTTTTCCAAAAGTGGTACAAAAATTGAGTTTTTTAACATCATGAACCAAAATTCTTTCCACGTTTAAGAAAATTCCAAGTGGTTGATTCAACCCCTCACGTTGACAAACCCATATTTAAAAAAAAAACAGGTTTCCCCCTTTTTATTCATTAGCCTATAGGTGGGGCATGAGATGTAAATCTTAGAGTTTCATAAAAAAAGTGATCAAAAAACTTTTTTTTTCGTAACTGGAACCGATCTCACACTGTAAAACTGAGTTATGATTATAACCATTTCATTCAATTTTTAGATAAATGATCTTTTAATGCTTATCTAGTAGATTTGATATTGAACGTATGTGAAACAAACAATGTCTATGACATTTTCATAAAACTCAGCGTGTCGTTCTATTGCACATTATATTTTTGAAAAGTATTTGAATAAATATTCCTCTGATGAATTCCAGTTAAACTATAAACATACTAATTGAGTGTAAAATTATTCATTATTGCACAACAAGAAATTCAACAGCAAACGATAATTACAATTAATCATTCCAAGGCGAATAACCCACCCACTAAAAATAAGTGCCAGAAAGCGGAAGGTTACCAAAACTAACCTGCAATCGCTGACTGAATTGCGCCTGTGGTTGCTGATGACCTTGAAGCGGAGCCCTTAAGACCTGCGACTGTCGATGATGTTGATTGAATTGCTGGTGCTGCTGCTGTTGGACCTGATGATGCTGTTGTTGCTGCGAATGATGCCGCTGTTGTTGATGGTGCGGTTGTTGTTGCGGTTGTTGAAGTGGTTGAACCTGCAGATTTCGGTTAAACGCCGTATTCTGCTGGTTAAAAGTCCTGGCACCAAACTGATTCTGTGGTTTCGCTGCCGCACACATCAGCAGCGATGCTATAACTACGTACTGAATGAACCCAAACGAAGAAACATGGAACGTAGCATCAATCGATTGGAAAGGAAAATTGAGAAATATATAATGATATTGGCATTTGTGCCGCTTGATGCTGTGAATCACGACCCTTTTTGAACTTTGTAATTACCGATATCATATTCACTAGGTTTGATTAATGACCCTATTTGAGTTGGTTTAGAAACTTTTCTCTGTCACTGATAACTCTGAAACACACGAACAAATTCAAATCTCAGCTATTTTGCTGAAGTAAATTATCACTCTTCTTCACCATTTGAATGCCGCCAGCCGACTATCAACGGTTCTGCCATCAGCACTTTTATTTATACCGCATATATGAATGCCGGCATGCCCGAAAACACTCTGGCGAAAAACTAGTGTAACAACAATACAAGTGCGGTTCACTAATCACAATAACCTTAAAAAACGCGCCCGCACCCCGCCAATGCATGAATATCGCATCACACAAAACGAACGACCGAGACTCTTTATTGCAGATGCGATCGATAAATCTGCGACGACAGCAACGTTTGAGACGAAGACGACATGAGCGTTCTTCCGAAGGAAGCCAAGCTTCCCCTCTATGCATAAACACCTAAACGGTGCTCTCCTCTAGCAGATCCGCCACTCCGAAAAGTGGCCGAAGGGGTTTTTCACCCGCCGAAAAAGTCATCCGCACTCGACCAAGTTCCGACCATCGACGATATGGCGAAGATTTTGCACCAGTGTGTCCACTAGGGTAAATGATCCCTTAGTAGAGGCAGATAATATTATTAGGCAGAATGAATACAGCGGACTTCAATGGGCGGGACATTTCGTGTAGATGTCATAATAAGGTATGAATAAATCATATTTAGTTTGTATTTGTATTTAACAGAAAATGTTTCACTGTCTTCCAGCATAACATTAACATTATATTGAAAATTAATTATTATTAATCTCTCAGTTCATTCAAGTAATCTTATTGGTTTGAGCCATGCAAAAAACATACTTAGACCAGTTTGGCAAATTAAGTCAGTTATAAATAATTCTAATTATAACAACGGTAACAATTATATACTAGGCGCAAACAACTAGGCATTTTTTTTTTTACTTTTTTGTATGATTTGCGGTATTACTGAATAATTTTGGTATATTGTTTTGGATTTTATTAATCTAAATCTTCGAATTAAGATTTTTCAATATTCCTTCTAAGGATTTTTTAAAAGTGGGCCAGAGGTGTAGAAACTACAGTGGTGCATCAGTACCAATAGCGAAGGGTTTCATAAGAATTCAATGGAATGCGCCATTAATGGGAATATGCTAAAAACATATCACTACTAAAGTAAAAGTGTTCCAAACATTTGAGGAAGAATTTTTTCAAGAAAATTCTGAATGAATCGTGATTTTATTGCATGTCAATGATAGAAAGATTTGAAATTGATCGACTGATAGAATAAAATCACATATCACATTATCAGCATATTTCTAATATTTACCGTTAGGTGCTCCACTAATAGTACATTTGCCCTATATCGCTTCAGTTCCACCCGAAAAGAAAAAGAATTTATTCATTTTCCTTCGTTCACACGAGCGCGCTGCCGCGTGAAATCATAAACAAGTTCTCTCGGTCAGCCCCTTCATCAGCTGTGGGGTCAGCTAAGTCAAAAGTTAGAAGAGATGCACAGATGCATTGATTCCTTTCGCTGAAAGCCATGCTTTGCGAGGCTTGCCTTAGTCTAGTGGTGACGTCCACGGCTACAAAGCAATGCCATGCTGAGGGTATCTGGGTTCGATTCTCGGTCGGTCTAGAACTTTTCGTAATTGTACTTTCCTTGACTTCCCTGAGCACAGAGAATCATCGTGCTTGCGAGAATGGCAAATTTGGTAAATAAAGCTCTCAGTGACTAACTGTAGCTCTGCCTAATTTGGGACGTAATGCCAAGAAGAAGAATAAGAGAAGAAAATTAAGAGCTAACTAGGTAGAATCAATTGAATACACGCATTTTTGGTCAACTATTCATTAGATAACATATCTTGTAAGCAATCATAAATTATTTTAAGGGAACCATAAATCTGCTCGTAAATTAACAGTTTTTGTTTTCATATGCTCAAACGATGTGAATAATGACGATAAACATGTAAAAGGCACGTCCATAAACCACATAAAAGGAAAAAACCTCGTTGAAAGGATCATGAAAGCAAGTGAAGTGTTTAGCAAGGTCAACCATTCTCCCAGAAATTCTTACCATTTATATACAACTGCAAAATTTATTTTTGAATCGCTCCTATATAGGGTGTCCCAGAACCTATGGGCACGACTTTGATAACTAGAATCATAATATTTTATCAAACGAATAAATATTTTTATTTTGCCTGTGAAAACTTGGTTTGATTTTACACTGAAATGTTTTATTTCAAAAAATCTATCCTTATCTAGCCAGCACAGACCATACTTTTGTGTCTAAGATGTTCCACCAGAATTTTTATTTGATGTTTTATTTCCTTTTTACCTTTTTTTCTCTCGAATCGACTGACTCTGTAGTTTAAACTTCCTTAATAAATAATAAAAATAAAATTTGGTTTTCCTAGAATACATTTGACAAATTCCTAAAAAATCACTAGTTTTATCCTTCATATAATTATAGCTTTTCAGGTAATTTCAATAAAGATAAAAATAATTAATTTCAGATTAAAGTATTTCAATTATCTTTACTCTTGGGTAAGCAACAAAAAAATTAGATTTTCAGAGGTAGTAACGTGATTATGAGGACTTGGTTTAGAATCTCTTTTAAATCGAGTTTTTAATTACTTTTGACACCCTAGACAACTTTGCAATATTTGGGAACATTCTAGAATATCTCGGGGTTCATTTTCCAAACACTTGTTTTTGGTTTGAAAAATAATAATTGGTTGTGCTATGAAGAAGAAGAAGAATAAAAAAAGTATAAAATAAAAGAATAAGAAGAGGAAGTAGTCGAAGAAGAATGTCGGAAAGCTATTTTGTATTATCGTATACAAATAAGGAATAGGTCGCTTCTATTGATATTTGTATGAAGAGCTCATTTCACGGATAAAAATATAACTATATTCGCGAAAGGAACCGTGCATAAACGATGTAGCATTTTTTTGCAGTTTTCCATACACCCCCTTGAAAAATACGTTGCATATCAAGCAACACCACGGAAAATGGCTGGGCATGGCGTACCATTGTACCTCCAGCCCTGTCGTCCTGCTAAGTCGCGCTTAGTCGACGACTAAGAAGCTTTTCATAGATTTTTTCTAAACGCCTTTCAATTGAAAATTCAAGCTGTATCATCGACCAGTAGTAATTTGACTTTGCTTATCGTAGATCAGGTGCAATCTAACGCCCTATAGGACATCAATCGAAATTGTCAACCTGTATCAACGCCCTGACATTATTTGACCTTGTCTCACATAGATAAGCTTCATCTGAATGCCCTATGAGGTATCATTTAATAATTCCATGCTGTATAAACGCCCTGAAGTAGTTTGACCTTGTACTATGTAGATCAGATGCGCATCTTAACGCCCTGTAGGAAATAAATTGTAAATTCCAAGCTTAATCAACGCCCTGGAATATCTCGACCTTATTTCATGTAGATTAGGTGCATATAAATGCCCTGTAAAACTTCAATTGCAAATTACAAGCTTTATCAAAACCCTGGAGTATTTTCACCTTATTTTACGTAGATCAGATGCATCTGAACGCCCTGTAAGGCATCAATCTATTAAGATTTTTCAACGCCCTGGAGTAACTTGAGTTTATTCCTCATAGATTTCTACGAGACCTGGAGCATCTTTACGCTCTGGAGAGGATCTATCGAAATTCCCGAGCTGTATCAACGCCTAACGCCATGGCGTTCAAGTGCATCTCAACGCCTTGTGGGACATCAATTGGAAAATCCGAGCGTTATGAACGCCCTGGAGTACTTTGACATTATTTCACGTAGATCAGATGCATCTTAACGCCCTGTATGACATAAATCAATCCAGCTGTATAAACGCCCTGAAGTAATTTGACTATATTTCGCATATATCTTTGCAAGACCTGGAGCATTTCCGAGCTGTATCGTCACCATTGAGTAATTTAACTTTTTCCTATGTAGGTCAAATGTATCTTAACGCCCTATAGGGCATCAATTGAAAATAACAAGGTTTTTGAACGCCCTGAAGTAATTTTACATTATTCCATGTAGATCAGTTACATCTTAACGCATTGTATAACATAATTCGATCAAGCTTTATCAACGCCGTAGATTAGATTGAGTTTATTCCACATAAATCTTTGCGAGATTTGGAGCATCTTCACGCCCTGTAGAAAGTCAATCAACATTGCCAAGCTGTACCAACGCCATGGAGTATTATGACCTTATCTAGATGAAGTCCATCTCAACGCCCTGGAGGACATCATTGAAAACTCCAAGCTTTATCAACGCACTGTAGTATTTTGATTTTATTTCACGTAGATCAGATGCATCTTGAGGCTCTATATGACATGAATCGATCCAGCTGTATAAACACCCTGGAGTAATTTGAGTTTATCTCACATAGATCTTTGCGTGTTCTGAAGTATCCTTACGCCCTGTAGAAAAACTATCGTAATTTCCGAGCTGTATCAACGCTCTGTAGTGTTTTAACTTTATCGCATGTAGATCAGGTGCATCATAACACCCTGTAGGACATCAGTTGAAAATATCAAGCTTTATCAACGCCAGGAAGTAATTTGACATTATTCCACGTGGATCAGATTCATCCTGATGCCCTGTAAAACATCAATTGATCCAGCTGTATCAACGCCCTGCAGTAATTTGCCTTTATTCCACATAGATCTTTGTGATCTGGATCATCTCCGAAATGTATAATCGCACTGAAGTAATTTGACTTATCTTAACGCCCTGTAAGACATCAATTGAAGATTCCAAACTTTAACAACGCCCTTATTTAATGTAGATCAGATGCTTCTTGACGCTCTATTTGACATCAATCGATCAAGCTGTTTCAACGCCCTGGAGCAATTTCACCTAGCCTCACGTGGATAAGGCGCATCCCATACAGGGTGGTGGATATCAATTGAAAATTGTGAGCTGTTTCAACGTCCGGAGAAATTCGACCTTATTCCATGTAGATCATATGAATCTTAACGCCTTATATGTCATCATTCGATCAAGCTATATCAGCGCCCTGGAGTAATTTGACTTTATTCTACACAGATATTTTCGAGATGTACGTGTATGTAATATAACTTTATCCTATGTACATCAGGTGCATCTCAAGGCTCTGTTCGTCATCAGTCGCTAATTCTAAGCGGTATCTACGCCCTGGAGTTATATCACCGTATTATACGTAGATCGGCTGCATCTTAACGCCCTGTTTGACATAAATCGAAATTGTTGAGCTTAATGCCTTGTAGATCGCCCTTGACCATAGTCCACATAGATCAGGTGCATCTCAACGTTCTGTTGGACATCAATCTACATCTACATTTGAGTTGCATAAACACCCTGGAGCATCTTAACGCCCTGTAGAAATCAATCGACATTTCCGACCCGTACACCCTTTTATCACCAACAAATTCTGATATTCTGGTATTAATTACCTTTTCAACGTGGAAAGCAAAATTATGATACGTTAGCTCTTGCATCGATCAAATTATGTATCTCAAGTGACTCTTGAAGTTTGATGAGATATATGAAAGTTTGAAGCTGAAAAAAAACTTCAAAACATAATATACATAGTAAACAGTTTAGGATTTTATGATTTTATGTTAAATATTTCAAAATCGAATTTTGCGCTTGGTGCGGTTTACCCCTACCGTATTTTCTAAAGACAGTTAGTTAATATCCTTATTCATTTAGGGTCAATAATTTGTAAATAAAAGTGGCGAAAGTTCATGCGTCCAAACTAGCATTTTTGTTTTTTTATTTGATGAAATGAGTTTGACAGCCGCCTGTAAAAAGTTGTCAATTCTAAAATTCACTAAAAGATCCAACGCAAAACTACACTACAAAATCATAGCGAAATATATTTAAATCCAAAGCAATTGTCAATTGTTTTGCACTATGATATCTTTCAAGAGCGACAATTGATTTTAAAATTAAGCCATATATCGTCCCCTTCATGCAACAACTAGATAACTCGAAATTTCGATTTTTAGAGTTCACTTTGTTAAAACATAAATCTTATTTGAATCTGTCAGATATTCACAGATTATAAGCATGTGATTCAAGGTTAACAAGTTAAAGATTACTTTTCCATCATATTCTTTGTGATTAACAAACACCTTGAGAAACGGTCAAACTTTCAATGTTGTTTAGTTTGAAATTTAGGTTATGGAGTTATCTAGTTGTAGCATCAAGGGGACGATATTTGGCTGAAATTTGAAATCCTCTCCCAAAAACCGTTCAAACTTTCTAGATGTCTTGCTTTAAGAAACCTCAAACTTTTTTGTGAACAAATGTTCCCGATTATTTTTTTGTTTAATCATCATCACATATCGTTAGAATTTCAATTTTTGTTTTAGTTTTCTAGAATAGGCCAAAACTAGAGGAGATGCGCTCTAGTTAATTCATATTAGTAGAACCCTCGTAAAACCCTAGTTAAACGTTTTTCAGGGAAGCTAATTTTTCGATAAATTTAAGGTATTTCTTCAAGTATCCTCCGAAACACAAAGCAAACTTAGTAGCATCGTATGTAGGAAGGATGTAGCTTTCATTTGAAAATTTAAAATGGCCGCCATCTTGAAATTTTCACCATTAGAGCACCGCTCGTTTTGCATTCTGAGGTCACCATCAAGAAGCTAGCTAAGAAAAACCTGCTATTTTTTCGCGGATCGATAGTTTAGTTGATATGTTAAATATCTGCTTTCAGGGTAAACACAGAACTGGGAAAACGGGAAAAGCGGGAAAAAGGCGGAAATTCGATTCCACTGGAAAAAAGACGGGAAAACGAAAATTGTAGATGGTAACCGGGAAAATCGGTTTGAACGAACATTTTCGAGCTATAAATCTACAAATCTGAAATTATAGAAAGTCGTTATATTCGAATATATTGTAACTCAAGTAACATGAAATGCTTTGATTTTTTCTTCTTGTGTATTAAACTATGCATTTTTAAAATGTTTCACTTTTCTCACAACATAGCTGTGTTTCGAAATATTTTTTTTTATCTTTCCACTACTCTCAATAATAAGTTTTGAATAAGTTTTTTTTAACTTTTCTCTAACTTTTTTGACTCAATGTTTTGAGTCAAAATTAAATAAATTCATTTAGAAGATTTTGGGACTCAAACGTATTCATAAAGGTATTAGAGTAATTCTCTAACAAATCGACTAAGTGTTGAATAAATAAGGTGCTGGTACACGTGTGGCTCTGTTTCATTTTAACTTCAAATTTATTTGCCTTAGAGGTCCCTTCATTTTCATGAAAAAAAAAGAGATTTAAATTGAGTTGAAGGTATGATTATCAAAATAAAAACCGGAACAAAAGCGGGAATTTAAAAAAGCAAATCTGTTGGCCAACCTGTGCTTTTTATCTGATCAAAAAATTATATAAATAATTAGGATTTCGCAAAAAGTTAGTACCCTTTCATCAGTAGTTGCCGTCGTGTTCCAGTAGTGAATCAACCAATAGAAGTAGTCTTAAAAATAGATATACCTACAAAAATGAATAAAAGTCCTAGTCCTAGTCCTAAAGATGATCTTTATGCTTCATTTGAGAGATTTCAGTAACTTCTACGAAGGAAAATTACAGAAGCACACGTACTAACTGTAGCTCAAGCCAATTCATGTGCAGAATAGTAGTTAACGTAACAAGTTGGAGAATGATGATTTTTAAAGAACGAATCGCATATTTACCCAACGAGGCTTGCTGAGTTGGTTAATTTCGACGATTGTTGTAATAAAGCGTTGTAATATAACGAGTTGCGTACAACATTTTTTGCAATTTGGTAGAAAACCACTTGCGGACATCAGATATCCTTGTCCTGCTCTAAGTTCAATTCACAACGCGTTGTAGTTCAATGTTATTTATTGTACTTCTTGCCTGGGATATAATCAGATAATGTTTACTGAATTCTAATAATTATAAAACTAACATATTTTTTTTTCTGAATTTGAGCACCTTCTATACCATATTAACATGTAAAGAAAGCGAACATCTGTACAAATTCACAGACCCATTTTTTTAAACAGAACAATGTTTAAGCCCATGTACTTGATCTCTTCATTTAACATTTTAGTTGAAATGGAACACACACTACACACGTGCAAACTCATATTGGTTCTTGTGTGTTTGGAATACATATTTAAGTATTTGAAATAATTTTTATTATGAGACACCCTTATTAACGCCTGAGAGTTGAAGCGCCCTCTGGACTATAGCAGCGCAGCGCCCCCCTCAAATGAAGACGACTAAGAAGCTCAAATTTTACGACGACAGGGCTGTGTACCTCGCGTACCTGCAGGAATAAAATAGAGCCCTTTGTGTAGTGCTTAGCCTCTTGCCCAGCAATTCCTTTACCAACCTCCTCACGGTACTGGCCGGGGTACAAACAACCTTAGTAAAGATCAGGTAACCAACTTCGGTGGAAACTTTGGTCGTATGCTGACAGGGAAGGGGAGTTAGGACGACGTGAAGATCACTAGAGATTTGAACGCTCAGGTTGTCCAGAAGGATAAGTTCAGCCCGATGATTAGAAAGCGCCAACCGGCTGACGAACGAGAACAGCCTACGGCTAATTGATTCCGTTGCCTCCAAGAACATGACCACTCGTAGCACTTATTTCCAGCACAACCTCCCTTATCGGTACATCTGGAGATCACCTCAGCAGACAGAATCGCAAATTGACCACGTTTTGGTCCATGGACGGCACTTTTCCAACATAACCGACGTCAGAACCTATCGTGGCGCCAACAGTGACTCCGACCACTACTTATGATAGTGAAAATGCGCCCAAAACTATCCGTCATCAACGATGTACGGTACCGACGCCCGCCTCGTCCTGAAAAAAAAAACAGTTGTCGCCAATGCGTACGTGCAGTATCTCTAGACAGCGTTGCCAGATGAGGCTGAGCTCGATACGGCCCCTCGTGAGGAATGCTGGAGGACTTTCAAAGCAGACATTAACGACGCTGCCGGAAGCATTGTCGGATAAAATAAACGGAGTTCAAGAAACGATTGATTCCACGACGAGTGCCAGGAGGTTTTGGAGCAGAAGAATGCAGCGCAGCCTGTAATGCGTACGCGTCAATACGTGGAACGATACAGACTGAAGCGGAAACAGCAAACCCACCTATTCGGGGACAAAAAGCGCCACATGGATGAGGTGGAATGTCAAGAAATGGAAATGACGCACCTTTCTCAAGAAATTGGGTAGAATGAGCCCTAGATACTTAACTTCATTCTACTTAAAGGTTTCAAATAAAGAGCTTTTGGTTTATGTGGGCACATTTTTCGTTGATTTTTGGAAGCATTAGGAAAATTCTTCCTTTTTTGCAAGTATGTAGAAAAAATATTCAAACTTTTTTGCAATCTACTACAGATGACACGCAGGCCTCATCCTTTGGCGGAGAGACCTGTGACATCCGTAAACGAAGATTTCTGATATCCCTGAGGTAACTCAGGTAAGTCAGATGTGAGGAAAACGGTATGTGGCAGCGAAGAATTAACCACGACCTAGCCCAACTCTACGGTGAACCCAGTATCCAGAAGGTGGCTAAAGCCGGAAGGATACGCTGGGCAGAGCATGTTGCAAGAATGCCGGACGGCCCTGTAAAGATGGTGTTCACTTCGAATCCGATAGGAACAAGAAGGCGTGGGGCGCAGTGAGCTAGGTGGATTGATCAGGTGCACCAGAACTTGGAGAGCGAGGGCCGCAGTCGAGGATGAAGAGAAGCGGCCATGAACCGAGTGAATTGGCGAAATATTGTTGGCCAGGTTTTATCAAGTTAATTGATGTAGAACCAAATAGATAAATAAAATAATAACTTTGTACAAGCCAGAAATTTATGTTTACACTTTACTCTAATCGTTGAAGCGACGAAAATTCAATCTCTAATAAATATTTCTTTGGACCCCGCAGTGTTGCAAAAAAAGTGATATTGAACATATTTTCAGCAGCATCCACCACATTATTTTCTTTAGAAAAGTGGTAAGGCGCATTCTATAGTACATTTCAGTATATTTTTTGTTATGATTTAAGTAGAATCTAGTGCTCGAAAATTAATAAAACATAATAACAGGGTTTTCCATATAAAATTCTATACAACATTCGATGGCGATGCGCACAACGTAGACGAAACTGATTTGGAACAGGTGTTTGGGTTTTCAAATGTAAACGAGAAAACATTTCATTCTGTTGTGCGTTTTTTAATATAGAGTAAAGTAAGGCAATAGTTCTAGTGATCCGAAAATATCTTTTGAAGATTCCTAGTGCAATCTAAAATAAATTTTAATAGTTTGTTGCTTGCTCAAATGCAATTCAAATAAGAAACTTAAGAACTTAATAAAATAATGGAATTCGATTGAGATCTGGGGAAGTTATAGCCATAGTATAGTTTTCATCGTGAAAATTATAATTTATGATCAAACTTTGATTGAATGTAACAAAATAAAAATGAAAACTTGTTAAGGTTTGTGTAAGAGCGTAGCTGGGCCTTCAACTAAGATGCCTTGTAGAACATTAGTGTTTGTGTAAACTTTTGAATTAATCTATTGTGGGGCAACAAATCAAGCTATATATTAAATGGCAAATATTAACCAAGAGGAAAAAACTATCTCTAAATTCAGCGAAATTTAATTGATCACTCGAAAAAAGTCTTCAAAATTTCAAGTACATATTTGGAGAACAGTTTCTGATCATATAACAATCAACTCTTTTTTTATAATATTTCTGATTCAGTGTATATTTTTATGCTAGCATTTAAGTACTTCTCCACGTAGAAATATCAATATTTTGTATTTCAGACAACGAATTTTTGCTCCACACTTGTTTCAAAATCGTTTGAGCTTGAGATCAGAAAACAAAAAATATTTCAGCTCAAGTAGGTACCTATGACAATGTCAAACTTTAAAATGTAGTAATTTTTGTTTTCAAGCTTCATTTGTATTTCAAGAAATATAACATCTATTATTAAAACTCAAATGCAAACTTTTACCCCATAGTGGGGGCAAAAGTTTGCATTGTACGAGGCAAAAATTCTCACGGAATAAATGACAAGGTTATGAAGAAAAAATTGCTTGTGACGATTCTATTCTACGCATTTACTTTTTCTAACTACGGAACATTAAGCAGAAATCCATGAGTGGGAACGGGCCTGGTTTAGTAATTAGAACTCACGCCTCTCACATCAAGGACCTGGGATCGGATCCCACCCCCGAGATAGTCATTTATGATGTAAAAAGTTATAGTGACGTCTTCCTTCGGAAGGGAAGTAAAGCCGATGGTCCCAAGATGCACTTACCTAGGGCTTAAAATCTCGATATTGAAGATATCCAAAAAAGAATTCCAAGGCATTGCATTCCAACAGAAACACGGGCTGTTTGTTGGCCCTTTCCCAAATTGCAGATGAATTTTCTTGTCATAATGTTTTCTGTCGAATTTGTAGTGGTTTTCTCAAAGAACATGTGTCATATTGAAATATTTGAAGGTATTTTGATTGTTTTGCTTTCAAAAATCAAGTGCGACAAAATGGCTGCGAACCTTTGCCTCAAATCTGAGTGTATTGATTAATAAAACTTAACTCTATGTTCGAATCATTCCGATTCGAAAATGAAATATAATTCAGTGTACTTTATACTTATCACAATAAGTGTTTATTAATTGAATATTTAGTTAGTATTAATTAGAGTCGCTGCATTTGCTGATTTTGTACGATCGAACTATACAAATTCATCGTTTTCATTAGATTACTTTTACTATTACTTCTCATGACTCTATGTCCTTCAAGACATGACCTGCGCCACAATGTTACGCCAACTAACTCGGTCCATGGCTGCTAACCTCCAGTTTCTCGATCGCTGCACACTTCCAAGATCCTGCTCCATTTGGTCAAACCACCTAGCTCGTTGCGCTCCCCTTCGTCTTGTACCGACCGGATTTGAGGTGAACACCATTTTTGCGGGATTGTTGTCCGGCATTATCACAACGTGTCCCGTCCATCTTACCCTTCCAGCTTTGGTGACTTTCTGGATACTGGGTTCACCGTAAAGTTGCGCAAGCTCGTGGTTCATTCTTCTCCTCCATACGCTGTTCTCACACACTCCGTCAAAGATTGTCCTAAGCTCACGTCGTTCAAAAACTCCTATCGCTTGCGAAGAGAACCTCGAGCATTGTTCACGTCTCATGCCCGTAAAGGACTACCGGTCTTATCAGCGTCTTGTACATGGTACACTTAGTACGGAAGTGAAGTTTACCAGACCGCAAGGTCATGTGGAGTCCGTAGTAAGCACGACTTCCGGCAATGATACGTCTTCGAATTTCTCTGGTGCAGTTGTTATCCGGCGTTATCAATGATCCGAGGTAGACAAATTCGTCCACCATCTCGAACTCATCCCCGTCGATCATCACGTGTCTGCCAATGCGAACTCTATCGCGCTCGGTTCCTCCAGCCAGCAGATATTTCGTCTTCGACGTATTCACTTTCAATCCAACCCGATCTGCATCACGTTTCAGCCTGGTATACTGTTCAGAAACCACCTGGAACGTTCTTCCGACAATGTCCACGTCGTCAGCAAAGCAGATGAACTGGCAGGATGTATTGAAGATCGTGCCCCGCATGAAGCCCGCCCGTTTCATAACACATTCTAGCACAATATTGAACAGGAGGCAGGAAAGACCATCGCCTTGTCGAAGTCCTTTGCGATTTTCAAATGTGTCCGATAATGCACCCGATATCTTCACACAATACTGTACACTATCCAACGTTGCCTTGATCAGTCTAGTCAGTTTGCCGGAAAAACCATTCTCGTCCATAATCTTCTATAGCTCTTCCATAGACCACTTTGAAATCGATGAATAGGTGGTGCTTAGGGACTTGATATTCGCGACACTTTTGGAGGATCTGCGCAACATAAAGATTTGGTCTGTCGTCGATCGCCCGTCCACAAAACCGGCTTGATAACTTCCCACAAATCTGCTTGCCAGTGGCGATAGACGGCGGAAGATGATCTGGGAAAGCACTTTATAGGCTACGTTAAGAATGGTGATCGCTCGATAGTTCTCACATTCTAACTTGTCACCTTTTTTGTATATTTTGTATATTATTCCCTCCTTCCACTTTTCCGGTAGCTGTTCTGTATCCCAGATCCTGACTATCAATCGGTGAAGACAATTGGCCTACCTGTCTGGACCCATTTTAATAAATTCCGCTCCAATACCATCCTTTCCAGCTGCTTTGTTATTCTTGAGTTGTTTGATAGCATTCTTAATAGCCATTTAGGTGTTCATCGTAGTGCTGCTTCCAACTTTCAATCACCTCACGTTTGTCTGTCAAGATACCTACATTCTTATCTCGGCATCTTTCTCTATATGACCCCAGAAATGCAGACCAATGAGGGGAAGGAATTGATGTTGCATATAAAACTGGCTGTCACTAGACCGGATAAACCCTTGCATCTATGCCCGATCATGCGGGAAGGTATAGGGTTAAGGTAATTTTATGACAGAAAGGCTTGCTTTTGGTAAGCAGACTGCCTATGCAGGCTGGACATAAACTCATCTGCGCTGCAAAAATGAGGCGATTTAGACGTTTTTCCGACGAGCAAAATTTAACTTAAAATTTCCAACACAGATCGTCAAACGGTTCAAATGAGAGTGCAAAAAATACGAGGGTTTCTTATGGTCTTCTCTCTCTCTCGTTGCTAAGCTCACCTTTACTCATAGTTTAAAAGAATCTTGAACGTCCCACCCAAAAAAAAAACAGGCATCGCAGAGTTGTGATGGCACTCTTTTTAAATGGAATTTTGCTCTGTTGTGTTTCGTGCTACATCTTCCTCGCTAATTTCTCGTTGCCTCTCAGCTAAGTACAACTCCATCTATATATAAACACGACGTTTTTCTGGAAAACTAAGTTTGTGTCACTTAAGGTTGATTTTTTTGTCGTTATAGGAATTTTGCCGCGCAGCTTCAATTTCTGGTCCATAGTGATATCGGCGTCCACCCTAAGGGTATGCGAAATACCGAATGATTCCGTCAAATACGCTTCGAAACGAAATTCCGCGGAATTCCACGGAACTCGCACAGGCGAAATTTGTATTTTGCTATTTCGTTTCGTTTCGCCAAATTGTTAAAATATTTCCACGGAAAATTGAAAACAAACGGAATAAAACGGAATTTCGCGAAATTCGAGTTTAATTCCGAACAAAAAAAAAGGCAAAGCGTTCACTTCTACTCCTAGCTATAAGTCAAAAATGGGTCCGTATCATGGATCAAATCGACTCATATCATGGATCAGAACACTATAACAGCAAATTATCTGCGAGGCAAACGAATGGTGTGCTAGTGGAAGCATACGTTTTGGCGTTTCTTTAGGAATCGTCTTATCTTAGATTCATAACTGTGGTATGGGTTTCAATGCCCCACAGATATGAATCAACGCTTCTAGGCATATGTATGATGTTTTATTTCCTACGAATGGAACAAATGTGTTTAAGCATGTTTTTGTTGATTGTGATGCTGTGTAGATTTATGGTTCGCGTAGGTAAAATGGGTTCTGCGTAATTGCTACTCTATTTGATGAGATATTCTCCGTTTAATCCAACTTTGATCCATATACGTGTTAATAAATCTTCGAGCTGTTTCATCTACTCATATCCGTGTGTTATACATAACTGTGGGATGACTGTAGTATTGACTTGTCCGCAGGATAATATGATAAACTGCACTGCCGTTGTAAAATTTCCAAAAACGCCCATTTGCCCTAATTCCTCGCGGCGAATAGCCCAGGAAAGGAACAACTGCGTTTGATGAACTACCGCAATGTTATCTCCCATAAGAATGAAGAGAGCAAAACCACGATTCCCTCCGGGGAACATCGTGTGTCCTTTTGAGCAAATCCGTTAATATATCGCAAAAATTGTTTGTACACAAATGTCAAAAAAAGCTGCGGAGCGTGAGTCCCTGATGTTCTGGATTTACTCAGGTGGTGCAGATTATTGATGCGCGCATTAGTTCTCTTTCTTGCTTTCCCGCTAAGACGTCACTTTTAACTCTGCATAAGAACAGCGGGAGAATAGAAGAGAAGACTAAT
The DNA here is from genome assembly GCF_002204515.2 of Aedes aegypti. Lineage (NCBI taxonomy): Eukaryota > Metazoa > Arthropoda > Insecta > Diptera > Culicidae > Aedes > Aedes aegypti. Next base: position 366,186,545 of record NC_035108.1, on the reverse strand, counting down.
AGCACACATCAATGACTAAAGGCTCTCCCGAATCAACGCGATTTTTCCCGCGATGGCGACGAAAAATCGCCGCGATTTCGTTATTGTGCCATAAAAATCTACATGTAGCAGCGAAATTGCAGCGATTGTTTGTCGCTGTCGTCGTAAAAAATCGCGTTGATTTGGGTGATCCAAAGCCACACCTCATCTTCAAGAGCACAAACCCAAAGAACCAGACGTCCATTCAAGCTGAAAACTCTATCGATTGGTTACTCGATGGCCAATCGATCAAGTGTTCAGCTTGAACCGCTGTCGGGTTCGTTAGATATGTGCTCTTGAAATTCTGAGGTATGCCTTCGATTTATATTCACCTTAAACAAGGAAGATGCATACATTATTTTCTATCAAAAAATGAATCTAGGTTTATTCACACTGTACCACACCACCAACTCCTCTCTCCTCTCATAACGTGACATAATTTCCTCACGACCCCCAATTAAAAGAAAAAATGCGAATATTGATTATATATCATTACAAGTATTGGAAGCCAAATGCCGCAAGACAAAGGTCTAAACCTTTTCAATACCGACATCAAGTTTCAAAATTCTCTAGTTTCGCCATCTTTCGATCGATTTTGATGATTTATTTTAGGAAAAATCACAAATCAGTTATAAATTTGATTCATGCATTGCATGCACCATCAAAATTGGTTTCGGATTCAGATTCAAGTTTGGTGGGGTACCTAGGGTATTTCATAATGGAAAAGCACAACAATTTTTTTTTTTCGATTTTCGTACATCTAAATTTACTAGAAAAAAAATAAGCCAAACATTAAATTTAAATCATTGGAAGACGCATTGTTTGAACGAACATGGGTGAACTTGTCAATCTTATTTTCGGTTCCTCTATGCTATGTAGTCTAGGTTCAAAACATTTTTTATTCGAAATTTTCAAATATTTTTTAAAATACTCTCGAGGCTCAAAATTTAGTGAAAATGTGATTTTGTAGTCAGTTTTAAACAAAGAATCTGAAAATGAGATAATATCAACAATCCTTAATTCTTCCAGAAATCGTCCAAAAATTCCTTCACAGATTTTGGAATAGGATCATTTCTCCAGTATTTGCTCTACAAAATAATACAAAAACCTTCAGTATTTTCTACAAGGTTTACTCTAAAAGTTTGCATTTGTCCAGATGTGTTCCCTCCATGAATTAATTCACAGTTTATGCAAGGCTTTTCCAGAAAATTTTTTTGGAACTTCTAAATTAACCCCAACAGGCAATCCTAGTTAAGTTGCTGCCGCAATATCTCTTGGAGTTTATTACTTTTGCAGTTCTTTTAAATTTATCTTGATTGATTACTTAGGTATGTGTTGATGGATTCTTTTAAATTTAATTTAATTCAATACTTCAGCAAATACTAAAGCAAATATTCCAGTGATTCCTCTGTTCTACTTTTTTTCTTCTTCTTTCTGGCGTTATATTCCAACTGGGACAGAGTCTGCTTCTCAGTTTAGTATTTTCATGATCACTTATCGACTTGTGTCCCCAATCACATTCATTCAAGCCACAAAGCATAAAGTACAGCAAAACAAATGAATATCATTATTCCATGTTTTATGGTATATATTAGCATAACATCACATCCACATGATTAAAAAAATTGTAAGGTATTTCTAAAAATCAAATTATATTTGGGCTCCTCTCAATATTTTTGAGATTGTTTTAAATGTTTGTAACTGCTTTTCGACCCAATTCTTAGTTGCAACATTTAAATTAAACCCACTCATTGCCTTGTGTGAATGTCAGATATATTGAAATGAAACCTTATAAAGTTATTAAGAAGATTTCAAACAAACAGAAAAGAGTCTTACCAAAACATGTAAGGATTCCGCTGAGCAACCCTAAGGTTTCCATATGGTAGAGGATTTAAAAAGACATTTTTGACGTAGAAGTACGTCTTTCTTCTCTATACAGGAGTGAAATTGGAATTTCAAAACCGAGAGCGTTACGCTGGCATGAAATATTTTAAACGTTTATAACTTTTCGCTGGCTTAACGAAATTTCTTGATTAGCACCTCAATCGAAAGATAAGACATCAAAGCTTCATGTCGTTTACTTACTGAATCCCACATACCTGTCCAAATAGTTTAATAACTGTTTTAAAATAGAACGTTGATTTCAAGCAAATCTATAAATAGGGGTGGCTAGAGAAAATTTGACGTCATTTGCTTTTCACTCTCCGATTGGCTCGCATCTCAGCAGGCGACAGATCGGCTTGCTCTGACCGGGCGGGCTTCTCAGGCACAGACATCGATAGCGAAGGACGCCCCCGTTTGTCTTGCTTAGCTCAAATCAAACTGTCGAGCGAGCGAGAGAAGATGCCGTCCGAAGCTAAAGCCATCACCGCTGCCGTCGCCTAGAAGAAGAAGAGGAAGCAGTCCACAGGTGAATTTGCGGTCGAACTGTGAACACGGTCGGGCGAGTCATTCTCGCTTTATGGTTCACCGCTTGTTTGCGTTCACCCAGCCATCGTCATCGCCGCCGCAAATTTCATCGGCCGAGGAGCTGTTGATCCGCGCTTCAAAATTTCGACTCGTGATGAAATCATCATTGGTGGTCAAGAAGCAATCCCGTTAGGGGCAAATACCAGAAGCCCCCTGAGTTTTGCTGGTCCGAGCAGTGTTATTTATCCGTAACAACATCGAAGCTTACAAAGCCATCGGTTCTTTTCGGAGCCATCAAATTTGTGGAAAAGAGTTAAAAGAGAAATATTTCCGACTTTATTTATAACTTCTAATATTCCTAAATCAATTTCACACGGCTTCATACAAAATTTCATTTGTCATGAATAATTTATGACTCAACCATTTGAGATTGTACTCGCGGACGCTGCTGCAGTGCCGTCGGGGTGAGTGCTCAACGATTATAAAATAGAGTGGCTTTTCCAACAGCGCCTTTTATGTTCCATATTTTATGGGAACACTGTGATTAGGAAAATTATCCCATGTAACAAAATTGCGACATGTTTAGAATGCTTTTGAAAAGACTTTCTCATTGAACAATTGTAATAATTTTGGCACCCATGAATCAGAAATTCACCGTCATAATAAAGAAAACTATTGATTATCAATAGCTCGTAGGGAAGGTGTGCCGGTATTCGCCATGTACCAGTTATTCGCCACCCCAGATTATATACCGTTTTACGACATATATGGTTGCCAATTGTTTAGTGTTCGCTAAATTGCTTTAAGATGATACGGAAACATTCTAAGAAACCGCAAAATTTTCTCAGAAAATAATAGAAAAAAATCATTTTCCTTAAAATTTTTGCTCCTTTGCACCTATTTTTCGCCACCTGTTCCTGATTCGCCACCCTCCATAAGAAATCAACGTAAGTGGCGAATTCAGGAACCGAAATTAAATTCGTGGCGAATACTGGTGCAAGTGGTCCAGTATTCGCCACCACCATTTTTAATACAAAAACAAAGTTTCTGATTAGTTTTTATATTTTCCCTGCTGAACATCGATTGAAAGCTTTCGTTTGATGTATTGACAGTAACCAAAGGTCGTTTGATTTATGTATAAACAATATTTTTCCTTAGTGTGGCCAAAACTGGTACACCTACCCTATTGAATATTTAGGGAATGCCAATCATTCCAACAATTCATGTTCGACCAATTTCTCACGTATTAGTATTCTCCACAATTTTCAAGTAATTCCAAGCCCAACACATTATTGGCACATACCCATTTCCCAGACTGGTCGATCAGAAAGAGCACAAAAGGGAGGAGCATCATCTGCTATTCCAAGGTTATAAAACATGCTGCCTTCGTTGGATTCAGTTTCATTCCATTTCCGCTTTCGAGCTGGTAAGGGCTCCTCCGAACTTGCTCACTATTGAGCTACGTTTCCAGATTTCAACTAAATCCCTGTGATCCGCTACCCTGTTGCTGTTGTGCACCCATGAAATATTTAGCTGGTTTGTCGAATAAACTGAGAACTTATTCACATCTTCTTATTCTTCTTCTTCTTTTTCTTCTTGGCATTAACGTCCTCACTGGGACAGAGCCTGCTTCTCAGCTTAGTATTCTTCCACAGTTATTAACTGAGAGCTTTCTTTGCCAAAGTTTCCATTTTTGCAATCGTATATCGTGTGGCAGGTACGATTATACTCTATGCCCAGGGAATTCAAGAAAATTTCCATTACGAAAAGATCCTGGACCGACCGGGAATCGAATCCAGACATCTTCAGCATGGCTTTGCTTTGTAGCCGCGGACTCTAACCAAACCACTCGGCTAAGGAAGGCCCCAACTTATTCACATGCATTTGCAACTTTTTCGATTTTCCATACAAAATGACCAACTTTGGTAAGTTAGATCTCAGTTATTTATGGAAATATTGTCGAATGAAACATTCACAGAATATCAAATGTAACTTGAGTTTTAACATATATTTTTGAATAATTTTTCCAATTACAAGTTTTTAAGTAACAACGGTTTGACTAAACTGTTATTTTCGACGAAAAATTCAAAACTTTTTATCTTAAATTCTGATAGCCTTACACAAAAACTGTCTTCAGCAAACTTATTCATCTCGTCAAAATCTACAACTTTGCTGTTTAGTTATGTCAATTATAAAAAATCGTCAAAAAATTCACTTTAGTCAAACCGTTACTGCTTTTCAACGTGTGATTGGAAAAATCACTCAAAAATATATGTTAAAATTTAAGTTATTTCTGATATTCTGTGAAAATTTCATTCAAATCGGTTCATACATAACTGAGATATGGTTTATCAAACTTGGTTATTTTGCATGAAAAATCAAAAGAGTTGCAGTTTTTTTTTCTCAGCGAAGAATCATCAACGAAAATAGCGCGAAAGCAATAACCAATCGCGTGCGAGTAGCGAACGGAGTGACGAAACAACTAAGCGAGAACCCCACCACTCGCCATCGGTGAAAGAAGCTCGAGCAAATAAAACCACTGGTTGTTCTGCTCCCAGCTCATTCACAAATCGAACGGCATAACGAACGGATCAAGCAGCGGAGCAGCAAAGAAGAGCGCGTGAAAGCCACAGCAGTGTGCGAGTAACGAACAGAACCAGAGAGCAACGAAGCGAAAGCAACAACTGAAAATCATTCAGTGGACGGATTAGTAGTCAGCGCCAACCGGCGACCTGTTGGAAAGTAACGCCAGCGAAATATACACCATCTGCCTCTCCTTACCATTCATACACTGAAACAAGCGTTGCAGTAATGAGAACCATGAACGTGTTTTTTTAAATTTACTATTCCGACCACGATTGAGCTATCATGAACGCTTTTTATTTGCGTTTTGTTCCTTCTCAATCCAACCGCGTCGATAGCCGAGCGGCTAGCGTTCGCGCTTGACAATCCCCAGATCCTCGGTTCGATTCTGGTCTGCTGCAAGTTTTTAACCATGATATAGTCATTTTTACTACATGAATGGTGCCATGGTAAAATTGAATGCACAAAATATTCTAAATAAATGCGAATTTAGTCTGCACAAATCAAGTGGCGTTGTGTATTTAATTTAACCCTCTGATATAGTATTTTCAACCGCAACGCTGTTCTCAGTGTATTCTTGTACTTGATAAATTCAATGAAATGGTTTGGTTTGGCGATGGAGCAAAGAGTTATTTAGGATGATTTTACTTAACAAAGAGTTGTTGATAAATATTCCAATCAATAAGAGTTGTTTTGAAAAAGTTCACTTTTAGCAGACTTTTTCTCGGAAAATTTCTGCTTTACCAAAGAGTTGTTAATGAAATTCCTGCAGCAAAGGGTCGAGGTTCTCCCCACGAATATTTCCAGCCAGGACCAGTCATGGCCCCCGCTTCCAAAAATCTCGAGTACGGAAATTGGAAAATGTATTAAAATTGCGACAAATTTTAAATACTATTCAATAAACTGTTTCTTGATCAATTGTAATGAGCAACTATTGATCTGAATTGATTTTTCTACATGTTGTCTATTGCGTTAATCTGAGAAATAGGCTATATGAAATTGTCTTGATGTCTTGGCAAGGGACGTATAAGATGAGCATTATGCTGTTATTGCATCCCGACGGCACTGCAGCAGCGTTCTCGGACCATCCTCAAATTGCCGTATTGTCGATTATTCGTGATAAATCAGATATTGTATGATGCTACGAGATGAATTAAGAGATTATAGCAAGTATGTGGTAAGCACATTAAGAAATATTACTAGCTATACTGTGTTTATCACGAGAAGTTCTTACTAGCTCGAAAGTGTAAATGAAATGAACCGAATCCAGTTGTTGTTACAGAGGGATTTTAATCCGAAGGTCATTCGTCCCTTAAATGAACCGAATCTGTCGAAGATAGTATGTTTTACATAATTTGAATTGCAGAAGATGCTCCTCCCTTTCGTATTCTTCGCCTTCTTCTGATTGACCAATCTTGGATAAGATACATGAAGTTGATGTCTTGGTTAGGGATTTACATACCTTGGAAAATTCACATGCGCGTTCGTATGGACAGTAAAAATATCAACATTATTTTAATAGCTTGCAATTAATTAAAATCACGCATGTTTTGGTTTCGTGCAAATTTTAAATATTTCTGATCAATGTTCAATGTGTTCTGATTTATATACTATGACATTTGCAATAGACTAACATGTAGAAAAAATTCAGATCAATAGTTGCTCATTACAATGGGTCAGGAAACAGTTTGTTGAACAGTATTTAAAATCTGTCGCAATTTTAATACATTTTCCAATATCCATACTTGAGAATTTAGGAAGTGTTCCCCCATTATATAATAAATCAACGATGCTGTTAGAAATACCATACAATGCTGAGTAGTATGATGTTATTACGGTCCGACGGCGCTGCAGCGGTAAATTCTCAAATTCATGTAATTATGTGGGGTAAATTATGTGAACCAAATTGTAGTATACCGCGATATTTAGATCATCTATATAAATAAAAATGGAGTGGAGTTTGTATGTCACGAAATGGCTTGAGAACGGGACAACCGATTTACACAATTCTTTCACTGTTGGTTTTTTGATGGGTTCCGACGTGTTCGTGCGACGAAAAAGTTTAGAGAAGTTTTCGGGAAATTTGGTAAAACGGGATAGTTCTAATATGCCATTTTGTATGGGATATATCCTTGACATCTTCCAACAGCCTACTTGATGGCAAGACGAAGTTTGCCGGGACCACTAGTTATAGATAAATCAGTAAATATCATCCAATAAACCCTTTTATGAACGTATGTTGGCCCTGAAAAGGGCCGATTGAGCTTGGATGCTGTGACCACGAGTCGAAATCTAGAAGCGCGGATCGGTCAACCTAGAAATCTTGAGCGATTTCACAAACCAGATGCTGGATTGGCAGCTTGAAGCTCAGCAGATTTCTAGCATCGAGGTACTTCTCGCTGAGCAAGTTCGGAGCTCTTACCAGCTCGAAAGCGGAATTGGAATGAAACTGGATCCGACGAAGGAAGCATGTTTTATAACCTCAGAATAGCAGATGATGCTCCTCCCTTTTGTGCTCTTCGCTTTCTGATCGACCAATCTGGGAAATGGGTATGTGCCAATAATGTGTTGGGCTTGGAATTACTTGGAAATTGCGGAGAATGCTACTGCGTGAGAAATTGGTCGAACATGAATTGCTGGAAGGGTTGATATTAACTAAATATTCAATACGAGCTATTGATAATCAATCGTTTTCTTTATTATGACGGTAAATTTCTGATCCATGAGTGCCAAAATTATTACAATTGTTCAATGAGAATGTCTTTTCAAAAGCATTCTTAATATGTCGCAATTTTGTTACATGTGATAATTTTGCTAATCAAAGTGTTCCCATAAAATATGGATTATAAAGGCGCTGTTGGAAATGGCACTCTATTTTACAATCGTTGTGGAATGTTGAGCACTCACCCCGACGGCACTGCAGCAGCGTCTGCGAGTACAATCTCAAATGGTTGAGTCATAAATTATTCATGACAAATGAAATTTTGTATGTAGCTGTGAAATTGATTTAGGAATATAAGAAGTCATATATAAAGTCGGAAATATTTCTCTTTTAACTCCACTAATTTGATGGCCCACTTCCACTAATTTGATGGCCCTGAAAAGTTGCCGATGGCTTTGTTAGCTTTGATGCTGTTACAGATAAATAACACTGCGGGATGTTATCAGTTAATTGCCATGGTCAAACGGGGAATCCTCAACTCAAATGTATAAATTTGAGCATATTTGCTTATACGACGAACCGAAAGTTTCGTGGCGTGGATGGCGCACAACAGTAACAAGTAGTGGATCACCGGGCTTAAGTCGAAATCTGATGATGGCGGCGATGACGATGGCGCAAACAAGCGGTGAAGCACAAAGCGAGAATGACTTGCCCGACCGTGTTCACAGTTCGACCGCAAATTTTCCTGTGGACTGCTTGCTCTTCTTCTTCTTCTTCTTGGCGGCGGCAGCGGTGATGACTTTGGCTTCGGACGGCATCTTCTCTCGCTCGCTCGACAGTTTGATTTGAGCGAAGCAAGACAAACGGGGAGGTCCTTCGCTATCGATGTCTGTGCCTGAGAAGCCCGCCCGGTCAGAGCAAGCCGATCTGTCGCCTGCTGAGATGCGATCCAAGCGGAGAATGGAAAGCAAATGACGTCAAATTTTCTCTAGCACCCCTATTTATAAATTTGCTTGAAATCAACGTTCTATTTTAAAACAGTTATTAAACTATTTGGACAGGTATGTGGGATTCATTAAGTAGACGACATGACCCTTTGATGTCTTGTCTTTCAATTGCGGTGCCATTCAAGGAATTTCGTTAAACCAGCAAACAGTTATAAGAGTTCAAAATATTTCATGCCAACGTAAGGCTCTTGGTTTTGAAATTCCAATTTCACTCCTGTATAGAGAATTTTTATTTTACTTTCAAACTGTGCGGCATAATCAACTGCAAACGCATTCAGTTCCCGATGGTTAGTGCCTGTGCTTTTACTGTTCATAAGTCGCAAGGTGGAACTTTCCCCGAGGTCGTGTACGACTATGACAAAAGCCAGGATCAGCAATTGGTATATGTTTGTTTGTCGCGGGTTACTTCACTACAAGGACTATTTTTGACAAACTCTTCCAATATTTTTAAGTTCCATCATGCCAAAGGCAGCAATTCTCCCAAGAGGGTTGGCTTGAGGAATGAGCTGCAGCGCTTAGGCAATCATCGATTAGTGACGCTTTGAGACGAACTGCGTGAAATACTGGATCATAGCGGCCAAGCCTGCATATTGATGAGTATCAATGTACAGAGCCTAAATGCTCATGCAATGGATATTGCTACAAACCAAAGCACTGGACCGATTCTATCGATTCTAACGATCGAAGCACCCGAGCTATCAAACATCTAATCTACTGGAGGAGTTTGGCGAACTACAGCTGGAGCCAGAAACCGATCACCCAACCAAGCAACACAAGGAAGCAACGACCAAACAAACAAATTCAATCATCTGGCATTATTCCTGGAACACCAAACACTGGTTTTCGGAACCACAGAACGACAAATGGTTCTTTTCAGGACTACCAAAATGAGTCCAAAAAGAGTTAACTTCTGAAAACTTCATCCGATCAATAACAACACAAAACTAGTACACTTACAAATTCATACACATGACAAATCAAATTATTAATCATCGTAGTTCTACGTCAACCCCGCGGTAATGTAAAAGACATTACCCACCCCAATTTTTATGCCCATTGTTAAATTTTCAGCTTTTGACAAGAAAAATAAAACTTAAACGTGTATTCCGCGGAACAAATTCAAAAATTTCGTTTCGTTTCGAAAAATTCCGTGAGACATTTGATTTCGTATCGAGTTACACGAAACATTTTTAAATTTCGTTTCGTTTCGTCATTATCAGCGCAAGATATTCCGCAAATCGTTTCGTTTCGTATCGACATGGAAAAAATCCGTATCGCATACCCTTAGCCACCCTCGTTTTCGAAAGTTGCCAAATCTAACTGGTAAATCTGATCCTCCCGCAGGCCAAGGTCAATCCATATTCAAGCAACCTTTCTCGGATTCGTCAGGCCATTCAAAAAAGATAAAATAATGCATGACATTTCGAAAAAGTTCATACATTTGGTGACACGCATGGCTTCATTCATCTCTTCCAATGGTGATGAGTAGCACCCAAGGCATTTATTCTGGGAAACCCATCCGAGCGCTCGTCGTTCTGTTTGAGCCAGTTCAGTGAGCGCAGCGAATGAACAAATCTGACTGCTGATTGACGACAAAATGGGATGCGAATATTTTCATGCTTTTGTTGCAGTAAATTAACATAAGATCAAAAGAAGTGTGGTATACACTCTCCTGTAAAATTACCACCCAAAAAGAAAAAACTTACAGAAGAGTTTTGTCCATATCTCTGTGATTACAGTTTGAATGGAAACTATCTATGAGGCATTTAAAAGCATTTCCATGATATAATAACACTGGTTTCCATTACACCATTTATTACGTGAGATCTGTATGTATTCCACAACATTGTTCTATACAAGTGTAAGTAAAATGCATGAACAATCATATTTCATAAAACCTAATTTGTTAAACTTTGATATCTTAATTTATGAATTACATTATTCAATGTAAGTCATTGCATCAAATGTAAACTAATAAATCCACAGACTAATAATTTTCAATTTGCCAACATTGTTGATTTATGTCTGATCGTGACAAACCCGGTGTTTGACACAGTTAGATGCTTCCAAAGTGTTTGAAACAGAGTATCGAATTTGAATCAAAAAGTATGCAAAAAGTGCATGCTCGCGCCTTCACCTTAGATCCAATCTTTTGCAACTGCCTTTCATCCATCAGAGCGAAAATATGATTAACAACCTGGCAAACGCCGCCATGGAGCGGTGCTCGCTTCTCGGAAAGGTCACTCTCTGGTCGCATCCCATTTCGTCGCCAATCGGCAGCAGTCAGATTTGTTCGCTGCGCTCACTGGCCTGGCTCAAACAGAACGACGGGCGCTCGAATGGGTTTCCCAGAATAAATGCTTCGGGGGCTGCTCTCCACCATTGGAAGAGATAAATGGTGCCATGCGTGTCACCAAATATATGAACTTTTTCGAAATGTCATGCATAGTTTTATCTCTGTTGAATGGCCTGGTGAATCCGAGAAAGGTTGCATGAATATGGATTGACCTTGGCCTGCGGGAGGATCAAATTTTCTGGTTAGATTTGGCAACTTTCGAAAACGAGGGTGGATACCGATATCACTTTGGTTCAGAAATCTAAATTGCGCGACAAAATTACTAGCACTTATACAATAAACAAAATCTACCTAGAAGTAATATTAACTTCAATTCAAATGAAAATATTTTATCAAATTTTGCTTATATGTATTTCATTTTAACGTATACATTGTTAATTTTAAAAGATATCTTTTGAAGTGCCATATTACGGGGCAGCTTTGATAGTTTTTTGGAAGAAAAGGGTTATGAAGACTCCAAAAAAACATCATATTGTAATGTTTATGTTTCTTGGAGACAACACAACCAATTTTTATGATATTGTTTTTCACATTTTATATTTATGAATTGACTAAAAATGAAATACCGACCAAAGAAATTTTGTGGGAAGTGTCAGTTCTCCAAAGAATATCTAAGTATCTTCAACACCAGATGACCGAAAAAAAAAAGTTAAACAGAAGTATAAAGAAACAAAAAAGTTATCGCAAATTGAACAATTTTGGTGAAATAATGAAGCTGTCTATAGAGGGGTTGATCAGATATGTAATATACTAAGTTCGTTTGCCAGAAACGTAATCTCAATAACTATTATACTCATTTTTCATCACAAAACCTAATTTGCCTCAACTAAATGTATACATTTTCCGCAAATGTATCTAAAAAAAGTTTTCTGGATATTTGCCGCAAAATTTTGATTTCTTGCTCACAGTGCAATAGAAAGAATCTGATTATGGAACCGATTGCTACCCCGTTAACATTCACACCTCGTGCAGAGTTCGAATCGGTCGATGTGATTAACCCGAGGTGTAGGCTTCCTAAAGTTTGAACGCTGAAAACTGTTCGATCTCAACTGCAGCAAACATCACTTAACCTCTGACTGCCGACGAGGTGAGAAAATTGCATTTATTCGCTTGTCTGAACAACAAAGAAGCGGTGGCAAAATTGTATCAAGAATGTGCAACACTTCATGATAGAGCAATAGAGATCCTCGCGGAAAGTTATGAAATAATGACTTCAGCCGATTTTTCAATTACATAAATTGAGTCAGAGGTGTTGGCGGATTAGGCCATTCTAAAGCTTCTGCTTTGCTTGTTGCTCTAAGAGGTGGGTAGGTGCTTCTGATGCAACTGGTCTCAGAAAAACCGCAACCGTATCATCCCACAAATTCTCACAGTCTTACATTGGTCACCGACCAGTACCCTTACTCTATGCGTAAATTAGCCGATAGAATATTTCGCAAAAAATCCTGATTTATAATCATCCAGTCGAAAAGCGGATCTAAGCGTACAAAGTTTAAGCTGAGGGTGCTATGGGCACTGCGTAGGAAGAGGAAAAATACCAACGAGATATGAAACGTGAATCAGCACCCGAGGCTAGCAGTCACTTCTAAACTATTCAGTATCATCCTCCAGCAAAGTGAACAAGGGGTTTCAGCCACATCGAGAAGTCGACCGATCGAGCAAAAAACTTGTGCACCGTGTAAAAGGTGTGGCTACGGTATAATGAAGATCATCAATAATGCACGGATCATACTGTTATTGTTGATGCCTAGATACGAAGGCTCATTCGGATTGTTGGAAGCCCCGATTGATCGATCATTTGGGTCAGTGGTTTGCAAACATTTTCTAATTAGTGGCCCAATCCGATTTTTTTACGTATTGGTATACGTACATACATGCAAAATATATTTAGTTATTTAAATTTCAAATTGTATCAACATATTTTAACAGATAATTTGAAAAGTGATTAATAATTCGATCAACCTAATGGCTCGGATGCCACGGATGATCCGGTTAAGATGAGCACTTGTCTGAACTGGCAGATAATGAAAATCAAAGGAAAAAAGTTATTATCGAAAAAGTGGATGGAAGGGATCTTGTAGATGTTTATCTACAAGAATTGCAATTAGTTGAAGAATAACAACTTTCGAGCAATCAGTATGTTGACAGTAATTTAACAAGCAAAATGATTCCGTTTGTTTCGGAACTTTCTTTTCCGCAGTTTGGGAACCACTGGACCGGCTGATAAACGCAAAGGATGCCTAAGTACTCATAAAATTTAAATATCCAATTAAATCTAGCAGGGTAACAGCACTATTTAGCAACAATCTCGTTCTTTTCTCGCGCACATCATCGCAATCAATCAGAAGCTGAATTTACTGGCTTACAAGACTTTTAATATCATTCTACAAATTGCGCGCATTAACTGATTGCCTTCTCGATGGGCTTTTGCAATCTTTCGCAACGAGATGCCCTCGATCGTGAGGATCCACCCCTCAGATCCAGTGACAGCTGCTGCAGGACTTTGATAGTTTATGACTGACCTGACACCTGAGCTTACCATCCCAAGTGGGATTGATATTTATCTAAAATTGAATCAACTCCGATTTTTATCACATTGTAGCAATTAAAATGTCAATTCACAGATGCAAATTTGTAAGCTTCCGAGAAGAGTATCCAATTGCTAAACGAATGGAAGGTTTAATCTTTTCAAGCGACAGCTTCATTTAGGTTCGAACGGTGGGATCGGATGGGATGGTTTGCCTCCAGGGCTCGCATGGAGAAGGCACAATGACAAATTAATGTTTGCACATTATCAATCGTGTGTCATCTCTGGGAAAATCATAGTTTCATAAGATTCTATCTCGCAATGTAGACAAGGATTTGAGTATGCTTAGGTTGGCAGCAATTATTTATAGGTATGGCTTTCAATAATTGTTCTGATTGAACTCAAATGGTTGGGTTGGCTCAAACCGAGGAAGGGTTCAGCATTCCTGAAATTCCATGTTCAATAAATTCCTTCATTATTTAAGGACAATTTTGTAATTTGTTACATTCTTGACCTAAAAATTGTCTCTGAATTAGATACTTTTAACAACTGCCATCATTTTCTCAGGTATTCATCTCAACGACGAACTTTGAATAAGCTGTGCAAAGCAATCAATTAATCTCAAGTTGCGTCTGACGACTCTTTAGTCGGTATATCACTGTAATTAAGACACCCATGTTGAACATCAAAAAGGTCGAACCAGTAATCAAATCACCATATTTATTTATTCTCCTTCGTTGAAAAAGCTGTGGAATATAATTATTAGCGAACCATCAACATTTGCAAAAAAATGCGTGAAATGTTTCCCTTTTTGCCAGCCATCCGCACTGCATCAATCTCTCAAAGGCATTCACCGAATAAGAAACAAGCAAAAATGCGGATCGCTCCACAGTGGCACGCCTTCATACAAGGGTCGGACAAAACCTCATAAGTATCTCAAATTGATTGAAATCGATAATTTACTAACTTTACTCTATGTTCAAAGTAACCTTCATAAAAGTACTGACTGAAAGATAAATTTTAAGAAATTCAGATGATTCAGGAAACGGTGCTAAAAGTTAGCGTTACACAGATTTTTGAACAGCCAATACTCTACAACTAGTCATTCGATTTAAAATTTTCTTTCACAGATATAAAGCTTGACTCTTCAACTTATAAATAAAAATATTCTACATAGTCATAGCGAGGGATTAAGAGTCTTACCACCACTAGTGCAGATCATTAATATAAAAATACAAAACATGGTCGTAGCTAGAAAAAACAGTAGTAAGGGGCTTCCATTGTAAAAATGCTCGAAATCTTCAAAAAATCATAACTTTATCATGTTCAAACCGATTTTGGTGGATAAAGTTATATCTCTCAGAGAAAAATAATACTGCACATAGTCGTAGTAAGATGTAAGGTTTTTAAGGGGTATGCCCTATTTCTTGGTCCCGTTTGCCCATAAATCAAAATTTAAAGCATTCACATGTCGTTTTTTCTCCATAAAATTGATTGTAGAAGTCAAGTTAATAAATTTGAAGAGAGTATTTTTGAAAATACTCAAAATTTATTTTACCTAATAACTATGGAAAACATTTTTTCCACCTGTTTGTCTATAGCTCAAAAATCTAAGCAATAGTATGTAGTTTTTTTCGATATAAAATTAATTGCAAAAGTCAAATGACTTAGTCTAGTACAGGACACTGAAGACGGCCTTACAGTTGAGGTCGAAATACGCGTATCTGTCAAAGGATACAAACTCTAGTGGAATTAAATGGTATAGTACTAAATTCGGTTTTTTCATCTACCTACATATCATCGCCTTAGATTTTGATTTAGAAGCATAGAATTTGAAAAATTCATGTTATTATTCATAGTGTTTTGAGTATAATAAATTTTAAGCGCTACCGAAGCTCAATTTGGCTTCTACAATTTATTTTGTCCAAAAAACTACATGTAATTGCGTTGAATTTTGAACTACAGACAAACAGGTGAAAAATGGTTTTCCGTAGTTTTAAGGGGAAAATAAATTTTGAGTGTTATCAAAAATGTATGCCTCTATTCAAATTTAATAACTTGATGTCTACAATCAATTTAATGGAGAAAAAATCTTATTGATATCACTTTGAATTTTAATTTACAGGCAAATGAGACCAAGAAATAGAGCATACTCCTTATAAAACTTATCCCTCTAATACCCAAATTTTTATTTTCGATTTAAGTATTATTTTTCGTTATCTAAAATCGTTTTAAACACGTTTTGGGCATTTACTTATTTTTATTCGCAAATTTTTAAATTTTGGTTTTTGATTTTTATAATTCTTATTTTTGAGCATCCCTAGCTTTTTTCATTTTTTCTTGAAGCTTTTTCTAGTTGTTGATTTTTGGCAATAATAAAAATTTAAATTATTACGGTATTTTTAAAAATATTAAATTTTTAATTTTTTTTCGGAGCGTATTTTATTTTCCGTGTAACTAACGGAAAAACAGGTTTGAAATGATTTTAATGCCACCAGGCTCTTCGTATGTGATAGGTTAATCGTAGAAAAATATAAAAGGTACGATTCTTTATATTACACGTTAAATGAAGCCCAGGCATTTGTAGGTTATATAAGAATGCAATTTTTCAAACAATTTCTAAAAATACAAAAAAGTTTCAAAAGTCATAACAAACTTTTCTTATATGCGTGTTATGAGTCAAGGTATAAGCCAAAAATAAAATCGTTTTGATTTGCGAGCTACGAAAAAATACACAAAATTCCAAAGTGTACCCCGTCTAAAGGCGGGGTTGGGTATTAGAGGGTTATATCTTTCTACGTCTATGTGTAATATTATTTTTTTCAATAGGCACAACTTTCAACATTCAAATGGTAAAAGAAAATCCAAATACGGTTTTTTTTTCTCTCACAGTAGCGAGACAGTTAAAACATTCAAAAGATGACATCTCAAGTAACATTAGTAGCTAAATAACAGTTTATTCAGCTGGAATAGCTTAGCTTAGCTTAGCTTAGCTTAGACTGACTACACATATCAATGGTTGCTATTCCGTGATTGACCGAAGTCAGTGAAAATGCACAAAGAACCAACTAGAAGATCGGCTGGGATTGGCCATAATCTTCTTCAGTGTGCATAATTCAGTGCCTCTATTTATACATGGTCAATAACGGCGCCGGCCACGTCCTTGCAGTCAGGTGGGATTGGGGGAAGGAATGTTAGTGTGTAACCTTTGCTATTTGGAGACCGTGTTTGCCTCTGCATCTCCACAAAGGTTACTGGGAGGGATGTTTGTTAATGGGAAGGATCGTTGGGTCACAGGATTCACTTTGATAAGCGATTAGACCATGATAAATAATTATTTGTGAGATATATACATGCTTATATGTAAATATAATATTTTCATTTGATATGAACAATTTCTATGTAGAGGAAAATTTTGCCGACACTTGACGTGACGAACCTTTCAAAGTTTGTTGAATAAAGTGAATCTTTAGCAAGTCTACACTCGTAGTGTCGAACCATTCAAAGTATATTTAATTACAAAAATAAAGGTAAAAGGAAAAAGGTGTTTTGAAAAAAAAAATTAGACATAAATAATTTATAAATCAGAGTTTATGTCGACACTCACAGTGACGAACCTTTCATAGTTTGTTGAAAAATCATATTTACGTCTCACCGTTGTAACGATTAAAGGTGGAGTCATGCATATTTTATAGATTAGAATAGTAGCATGAAACGAGCTCACCAATTGATCCGTCATCCTTGAGCAGCAACAATCCACTTTCAGCCTCACTCGTTTGCTCGGCTATATAAAAGCACTCAGAGAAAATTGGCACGCGACCCGAGAGGGAAAACAACTGACGACTGCTCGGGCTTTCTTGACACACTGCCCCCAACGTCGAAAGATCGAAAAGAACTAATCGAACGCGGCACTTTTTCACTTTCACTCGACCGACGCGCGACATGTTTGAACCTGCCCTCATCGCCGGCTCCCGCAGGAGCAAGCGTCAAGGTCGAAGGATCAAACACAACTAAGCGATCGCGGTTTTTTTTCACTCTCACTCTCGACCGACGCGCGACATGTTTGATCCTGCCCTCATCGCCGGCCCCCGCAGGAGCATGCGTCAAGGTCGAAGAATCAAACACAACTAAGCGATCACGCCACTTTTTCACTTTCACTCGTTCGACGCGCGACATGTTTGATCCTGCCCTCTTCGCCGGCCCCCGCAGGAGCAAGCGTCAAGGTCGGAGGATCAAACACAACCAAAGGATCACGCCACTTTTTCACTTTCATTCGACCGACGCGCAACATGTTTGATCCTGCCCCCATCGCCGGCCCCCGCAGGAGCAAGCGTCAAGGTCGAAGGATCAAACACAACTAAGCGATCGCGGTTTTTTTTCACTTTCACTCTCGACCGACGCGCGACATGTTTGATCCTGCCCTCATCGCCGGCCCCCGCAGGAGCATGCGTCAAGGTCGAAGAATCAAACACAACTCTAAATAACAGTTTATTCAGCTGGAATATGCACAAAAGTTATTTTTTCAACTCTTATTCAGCAAAAGATCACTGAAACGTTGGGCATATAAGATATTCAATGTTCTCATTGCTCCTGAGACTGCATTTCCGAAAAAAAAAAATTGAAATTGTTAAACAACACAGTAGAAAACACCAGAAGGATCAGTAGCGTACCTAGGGAGATGCGTTCCGCACCGGACCCCGAGTTCATAGGGGCCAAAAATTGTAGTACTAATTTAACATAATATTATGAATTTGATATCTAGCAAACGTTAAAAGGCAAATGAAAATTCAGTTTAAAGTAATTAAAATATTTTTAATACCTATTCAACCTTTTCAAATCTAAGGAATTTCGAGAAATTTTGTTTCGAATGCTATTTTACGGAATCATTAAAAAAAACAAATATTCTTAGTAAGCAAAAAAAACTTTGATGACTTGTTGCTTTTGAGATGCCATTAATAATCGAAAACAAAACCAAACAATCTAAAATTTTGGGGAAACATAATTATTCATAATTAACTATTGTAAACGTTAACAGCCTACTTAAATTTTAATGGTTTTACCCAGCCACGTGCCACTGCGCGTTCATTTAGGGTCAGTACTTCCCGTGGACTAGCCTCAAAAAACGACACGCTGGAAATTCATCACCTGTCCGTCTGCAATCTGCGATTGGGTAGCAATACATGTTTGCCAATTCGAAAACACAAAGGGTTGTCCGGCTTCATCTCCAACGGAATCAAAGTGCTAGCGCGGTCACCGATGGATAGACTGTGCATTAATAATGTCGTTTCTTAGCTTACCAACCACACTGCTGGCTGGTGCTTCACCCTACTGCCCGCGTTTCCATTTCAATCAATCCACGGCCGGCTAACCCGAGCAGGAAAACATGGCAAACAAATACCATGACATATAACACATTTTTTAATAATTTCGGTCTTATGTTAACATGACGTCATGTTTACATCGCATGAATGAAGTTAACATGACGTGTAATCTTTATTATTTTTATCTGTGTATATACACCAAAACAAGCTTTGTCAGTTTTCATGGAATCAACACTCTCAAACACATTTTATCAAAAATCAGAGCTTATCAATACCAATACCATTCCATGATAAATTTTATCCATATCAGAGAAAGTCAAAATAAGTCAAGGTGTACTATGGCTCATTTTGGCTATATGCTTGCGATTTTCTGCTGATCTGGAAACATAGTCGATTTGAGTTAGACGCGGTTATGATCGCGTTAAATGCACATCGGACGTACTGATTTTTTTCTCTTTCTCGTTTCCTCCGAAAAGGTGGATAATCTATCTGGGCGCACTCCATCGAGTGACCGTGACTTTTAGTGGGAAAAACCTGTGGCCCCACTACTTGGCAGCTAATTGTGAAAGATGACACGATAATTACGATGCGATTGATATTTTTACAAGGAGATTATGAAGTTGAGACCCTAATCATAGGGAAGGAAGTCAAATTTGTGACATGTTTAGATACTGAGGGCCAATTGCTCCTCTAATTGTTAAAAGTAGATCAACAAGCCTTCTGCTTGGCACGCATTTCTCGTTTGTTTCAAGTCATTTCAACTGATTTCCAGTAGAAAATAAGTTGAGACCTATACCACGTAACAATTTTTTGTGGGATTTACGAATGCAATTTCCTCAGAAACATGATCATGACCGTAGTTGTTGCTCAATTTATGTTAAATGTCAGCATGGGAGAAATCACCAAATCATCAAACGATGGCTTTTATGTACTGCCATTCTAGAGGGGAAATGGATTGAAATCGCTCAAGTCAAAATTGACTATATGTTTATTCCAGTAATTTGTCTTGAAATAAGTATATTTTTTTCAATAATGTGAATGGACAATACATTGATACATGTTAAAAGCAAGTCATTTTTTCATTTAAAGTATACATGTTGACTAATTTTCATCTAATCAAGGAGGTGATTCTACTTTTTCAATAACGATGTTGATAACTTGATAACTTCCCACGAACTTGTTTACTAGAGGTGACAGACCACGGAGATGATCTGGGATAATACTTTGTAGACCGCATTTAGAATGATGGCCACTCGAAAGTTCTCACAATCTAACTTTTCGTTCTTCTTGTATATGGGGCATATTATCCCTTTCTTCCACTCCTCCGGTAGCTGTTTGTGGCAGATTGTGCCTATCAGCCGATGCAGACAAGCCTTTCCGGGTCCATCTTTATGAGTTCAGCTCTGATACCATCATTAACCTCCCTTAAAGTGAAGCCTTGTTGATTTCCATCGTTCGCAGTATGCACCCGTCCTTATCCCTGCTCATGTCAACCCGCAGCACAAAGCCATTTCAGGATGCATTGAGCTTCGGATAGAACTTCCGTGTTTCTTCCGTGCATGACACCCGCACATCATATGGCAACCCATTAAGATCTAATAGGTTTTGTAGCGTACTGTCCACTCATTCACTGCAATGTTGCTGAACCCAGCTACATTCTTTCACAGCTGTGGAGCTTCTCAATTGAATTTGATATGGGCCAATGACGCCTCAAAAGTATTAAGATTTTGTCAGATTAAGGTTCCCGTGCAATCAAACCACGATCTAGTTTTTGTAACTCTGGATTAAGAATATAGAGCAAGCCCAAAAAACTTTGAGTTTCGAGACTACAAAGCTATTCAAGTTGATCTGCTAGTGAATGCTTTTATTTCAGAGTGATTCCAAGCAACAGCACCAAAATTTGGTAATTTTTTTAATTCATTTTTTTCTATTGAGCTGAAACTTTGCACAGTTTTCCAGTTCCATCTAAATCGTCATTTTCCGATATCAAATCTTCAAGTTGAGTCACGACTAACTTTTCAAAAGGGTGTATGTGAAAATGGTTCAAAAATATTCAAAAAGCTGCACAGCAAAAACGGTTCGTTCGATTGTTAGACAACTAAAGAAACAAAGTTAGACAACTAAATAAAGATTCCAAAAAAAATACACACAGTAAAAAAAATTTTTTTTTGCATTAAAAAACATAATTTTTGACACAAAAACTCAAATATCTCAAAACCCTATCGGAATACCAACGTAATTTTTTGAGGGAAAACGGTCCATCATATTAGCTATCTACCATAAAAATTTGGTGATGGTAAACCAATAAACAAAAAAGTTATGACATTTCAAACATGTCACAATTTTCACATTTAGTAGAAAACAAAATTGTTTTTCGGTGTAAATTATTACGGGAACCGCAGTTTGTTGCTGATTTTATTGTTAAGGGCCTTGCGTGAATTAAACAAGTCGTTTTAATGTATTCATTAGTATTATGTATATTATACGTATAAATATTATGTATATGTATAAATATTATATGTATATGTATATATGTATAAATTAAAATGAATTAACAGATTACACGAAAATATTTTTTTTTTCCAGGATATTTTTTTAGAGTATGATCGATGAGTTTCTAAATGTTATATATAAACTTTAAAAGTTTTGGGTTTGGGTATGCGTTATGAGATCATGAAAACTTTTTATTAATACTTATTTATTTATATATTGTTATTCAATTTTTTTACAATATCGAACACTTTTGCATCATTATCAGTACAGTTCGAGTATAGTTTTGCTTTAATTTTATTTTCTGACAATGGAATGAAACAGTGAAATTTTTGGGTTCCTTGGATCGTTTTCGCGTTATTATATTGCTCGCTGAGCTCTGATGCCGTTAATTCGTACTTTTCAGTAGTAGTAAAACAAAATGATAATTTTGTTAAATCTTCTTCTTTTCTGCGATTCGCCCAATCAAATAGTTCTTTTGCAGTTTTAATTGGATGCTCACGTTCTTTGGCTGAACTTGCTCTTGTGGCCATGCGCTTTATGGTTCCTCCAATAGCATCACAAGGACCTTTGCCATGTGACGTAGCAAAGAAATGCCATTCTGCATCAATTCCGTACTTTGATTTAAATTGACATAGGCTCGAAAAATTCTTACGGTTTTTGTACTGCGATGCTGCTCCATCAGACATGAAATATATCTTTCTGATTTCTTTATCCTTATCAACGCGTAAAAAGTTAATCATTTTGACAATGAACAAATTTACAGATACTGAGTCGTGTCTTAAATCTTCGGAAATTACAATAAAACTAAAATGTTCAATTTGCGTACTTCCATTGAAATAAATAACGAATGGATGAATTGTAGCTTGTTGTACGTTCCAGTGATGGGACTGCACTTCATCTTGCAATACAAAGCTATAGTTTTCAGAAAAAATCACAAATGACTTAAAATTCACCATCTTGTAATGTATTTTTCGTATTTTTTAAAAAAGCGGGATTGCTCTGTTTTAATAAAGTCGTGAGGAATTAAACTTTCTAATTTCAAGCAAAAAAATGACACAAACTCATCTACAGGTTTTACAATAGTTTCTAGGTCACACCTATCCGTGGTCACCCATTGCTCAAATGATAACTGATCAATATAATTTTCTTCAAACTCAGCGAATAAAGTATTTTCCAATGATGAAGAATCTGGACAATCCGAACAAGATCGTAGATAGCAATTTGATGTTGTATTTTCACACAAAAGACTACCAGTTAACATTTTAATATCCTTTGATAAATTGATTCTTTTCAAACTATGTAAGATTAGGTTAATATTTTCGTGTGTTGTGCACACACAAACATTATGTGTTCCTGAATTGGATAGAAGCTTGCATTGCCTTGGACGAAGGCTTGCAAATGAGGAAAAACCTACCTTAATATTTTCATTAATTTCCTTGAAGGGTGTATACGCTTCTTTCAAAGTAGTCATCATTAACCGTTTTTGGATTGCTTGACGCTTTCCATCTTTTTTTACAGATACATAATCTTTTTGGCCAGGCATAGCCCTACTTACTTCATCGTCTTCAAAATATTGAATTATTTTTTCTTTTGTCTCATCTGTTAATGAAGTACTCGACCTAGCATTTTTGGTTGCAAGACAGTTATTTTTGAATTGTTTTGCCTCTTTTGCTGTATTTCTATTGGTTTTGAACTCATCAATGGCGTCTTGAATAGACCACGAGCTTGGCAGCATCGACAAAATCAATAGTTTTTCTTTCCTTGTCGTGGCTAGATTCGAGAACCTTTCCTTCATATTCATAATTACCTCATCGTAGTCTGTATTTTCCACATCCTCAGGTCCTAATTTGAAGAGGTTTCTTCGTACAACTTCGTTGATTTCACGGTATTTTTTCTCGGGATAATTGACGTAACCCATCTTCGTCCATTTAATCGGAGTCACTTTTATTCCAGCTATCCCTTCGTTGAAGCGTTCGATGTTGCCCTTCTGGATGCACTCATCTTCTGATTGATTTGTTGAAACAGATGTCGCTGATGGTACCGTGGCAAGACTATCTGCACTTGGTACTTCTGGTAACTCCTCAGTTGTTGTCGGTGCATCTAGTAATTCCTCAGTTGTTGTTGTTTTCGAACTTCCTGCAACCTGATCCACCGATGATGTGCAGATTGCCCGTTTGTCAACGTTTAAACGGCAGGACGTACAAATGCGTAAATTTGTATTCAATGTAGACATTGGAGCATAACCAGCCGCTTTCAGTTTATCTATGGTGCTTTCGGTGAGATTTCGTAGCTCTTTCGAACACTTTTTTTCTGCAAACGGCCTGCAACAGTTGAGAAAGCGACTACTCATGTTGCTCGTTAGATTTTAATAAACAAAATCACTTTTAAGTTTTTACTGACTAGTTTGGTGTCGTTTGCTTGACTGAAGAAAAATATTACAATTAAATCTTTTATAACCATAGTGGTAGTATATTTTTAGCTTTTTCGTGAGTATGTTCATGGTATGTACCTATCATGTTTTTGTTGTTGTTGAAGTTACTCGCTTTCTCCCAAATATGATTAACAAAGTCTATTCTCTACCAAGGCGGGTATATACCCAGGTGTAATCAGATTTTAACTTTGTGGAGAAAACCAGCGCCGAGAAAACCGACCTGCTTTACGTATACTAGATCACCTTCCCAGTGAACCACGTATCGTATAAGAATGTGCATCCAAAATCACATATTCATGCGTCCAAAATCAGAATCACACAAGATGCCATATTAAGCGTTATCAATGTCAATACAAGTTGCTGATCTGGAAACATAGTCGATTTGAGTTAGACGCGGTTATGATCGCGTTAAATGCACATCGGACGTACTGATTTTTTTCTCTTTCTCGTTTCCTCCGAAAAGGTGGATAATCTATCTGGGCGCACTCCATCGAGTGACCGTGACTTTTAGTGGGAAAAACCTGTGGCCCCACTACTTGGCAGCTAATTGTGAAAGATGACACGATAATTACGATGCGATTGATATTTTTACAAGGAGATTATGAAGTTGAGACCCTAATCATAGGGAAGGAAGTCAAATTTGTGACATGTTTAGATACTGAGGGCCAATTGCTCCTCTAATTGTTAAAAGTAGATCAACAAGCCTTCTGCTTGGCACGCATTTCTCGTTTGTTTCAAGTCATTTCAACTGATTTCCAGTAGAAAATAAGTTGAGACCTATACCACGTAACAATTTTTTGTGGGATTTACGAATGCAATTTCCTCAGAAACATGATCATGACCGTAGTTGTTGCTCAATTTATGTTAAATGTCAGCATGGGAGAAATCACCAAATCATCAAACGATGGCTTTTATGTACTGCCATTCTAGAGGGGAAATGGATTGAAATCGCTCAAGTCAAAATTGACTATATGTTTATTCCAGTAATTTGTCTTGAAATAAGTATATTTTTTTCAATAATGTGAATGGACAATACATTGATACATGTTAAAAGCAAGTCATTTTTTCATTTAAAGTATACATGTTGACTAATTTTCATCTAATCAAGGAGGTGATTCTACTTTTTCAATAACGATGTTGATAACTTGATAACTTCCCACGAACTTGTTTACTAGAGGTGACAGACCACGGAGATGATCTGGGATAATACTTTGTAGACCGCATTTAGAATGATGGCCACTCGAAAGTTCTCACAATCTAACTTTTCGTTCTTCTTGTATATGGGGCATATTATCCCTTTCTTCCACTCCTCCGGTAGCTGTTTGTGGCAGATTGTGCCTATCAGCCGATGCAGACAAGCCTTTCCGGGTCCATCTTTATGAGTTCAGCTCTGATACCATCATTAACCTCCCTTAAAGTGAAGCCTTGTTGATTTCCATCGTTCGCAGTATGCACCCGTCCTTATCCCTGCTCATGTCAACCCGCAGCACAAAGCCATTTCAGGATGCATTGAGCTTCGGATAGAACTTCCGTGTTTCTTCCGTGCATGACACCCGCACATCATATGGCAACCCATTAAGATCTAATAGGTTTTGTAGCGTACTGTCCACTCATTCACTGCAATGTTGCTGAACCCAGCTACATTCTTTCACAGCTGTGGAGCTTCTCAATTGAATTTGATATGGGCCAATGACGCCTCAAAAGTATTAAGATTTTGTCAGATTAAGGTTCCCGTGCAATCAAACCACGATCTAGTTTTTGTAACTCTGGATTAAGAATATAGAGCAAGCCCAAAAAACTTTGAGTTTCGAGACTACAAAGCTATTCAAGTTGATCTGCTAGTGAATGCTTTTATTTCAGAGTGATTCCAAGCAACAGCACCAAAATTTGGTAATTTTTTTAATTCATTTTTTTCTATTGAGCTGAAACTTTGCACAGTTTTCCAGTTCCATCTAAATCGTCATTTTCCGATATCAAATCTTCAAGTTGAGTCACGACTAACTTTTCAAAAGGGTGTATGTGAAAATGGTTCAAAAATATTCAAAAAGCTGCACAGCAAAAACGGTTCGTTCGATTGTTAGACAACTAAAGAAACAAAGTTAGACAACTAAATAAAGATTCCAAAAAAAATACACACAGTAAAAAAAATTTTTTTTTGCATTAAAAAACATAATTTTTGACACAAAAACTCAAATATCTCAAAACCCTATCGGAATACCAACGTAATTTTTTGAGGGAAAACGGTCCATCATATTAGCTATCTACCATAAAAATTTGGTGATGGTAAACCAATAAACAAAAAAGTTATGACATTTCAAACATGTCACAATTTTCACATTTAGTAGAAAACAAAATTGTTTTTCGGTGTAAATTATTACGGGAACCGCAGTTTGTTGCTGATTTTATTGTTAAGGGCCTTGCGTGAATTAAACAAGTCGTTTTAATGTATTCATTAGTATTATGTATATTATACGTATAAATATTATGTATATGTATAAATATTATATGTATATGTATATATGTATAAATTAAAATGAATTAACAGATTACACGAAAATATTTTTTTTTTCCAGGATATTTTTTTAGAGTATGATCGATGAGTTTCTAAATGTTATATATAAACTTTAAAAGTTTTGGGTTTGGGTATGCGTTATGAGATCATGAAAACTTTTTATTAATACTTATTTATTTATATATTGTTATTCAATTTTTTTACAATATCGAACACTTTTGCATCATTATCAGTACAGTTCGAGTATAGTTTTGCTTTAATTTTATTTTCTGACAATGGAATGAAACAGTGAAATTTTTGGGTTCCTTGGATCGTTTTCGCGTTATTATATTGCTCGCTGAGCTCTGATGCCGTTAATTCGTACTTTTCAGTAGTAGTAAAACAAAATGATAATTTTGTTAAATCTTCTTCTTTTCTGCGATTCGCCCAATCAAATAGTTCTTTTGCAGTTTTAATTGGATGCTCACGTTCTTTGGCTGAACTTGCTCTTGTGGCCATGCGCTTTATGGTTCCTCCAATAGCATCACAAGGACCTTTGCCATGTGACGTAGCAAAGAAATGCCATTCTGCATCAATTCCGTACTTTGATTTAAATTGACATAGGCTCGAAAAATTCTTACGGTTTTTGTACTGCGATGCTGCTCCATCAGACATGAAATATATCTTTCTGATTTCTTTATCCTTATCAACGCGTAAAAAGTTAATCATTTTGACAATGAACAAATTTACAGATACTGAGTCGTGTCTTAAATCTTCGGAAATTACAATAAAACTAAAATGTTCAATTTGCGTACTTCCATTGAAATAAATAACGAATGGATGAATTGTAGCTTGTTGTACGTTCCAGTGATGGGACTGCACTTCATCTTGCAATACAAAGCTATAGTTTTCAGAAAAAATCACAAATGACTTAAAATTCACCATCTTGTAATGTATTTTTCGTATTTTTTAAAAAAGCGGGATTGCTCTGTTTTAATAAAGTCGTGAGGAATTAAACTTTCTAATTTCAAGCAAAAAAATGACACAAACTCATCTACAGGTTTTACAATAGTTTCTAGGTCACACCTATCCGTGGTCACCCATTGCTCAAATGATAACTGATCAATATAATTTTCTTCAAACTCAGCGAATAAAGTATTTTCCAATGATGAAGAATCTGGACAATCCGAACAAGATCGTAGATAGCAATTTGATGTTGTATTTTCACACAAAAGACTACCAGTTAACATTTTAATATCCTTTGATAAATTGATTCTTTTCAAACTATGTAAGATTAGGTTAATATTTTCGTGTGTTGTGCACACACAAACATTATGTGTTCCTGAATTGGATAGAAGCTTGCATTGCCTTGGACGAAGGCTTGCAAATGAGGAAAAACCTACCTTAATATTTTCATTAATTTCCTTGAAGGGTGTATACGCTTCTTTCAAAGTAGTCATCATTAACCGTTTTTGGATTGCTTGACGCTTTCCATCTTTTTTTACAGATACATAATCTTTTTGGCCAGGCATAGCCCTACTTACTTCATCGTCTTCAAAATATTGAATTATTTTTTCTTTTGTCTCATCTGTTAATGAAGTACTCGACCTAGCATTTTTGGTTGCAAGACAGTTATTTTTGAATTGTTTTGCCTCTTTTGCTGTATTTCTATTGGTTTTGAACTCATCAATGGCGTCTTGAATAGACCACGAGCTTGGCAGCATCGACAAAATCAATAGTTTTTCTTTCCTTGTCGTGGCTAGATTCGAGAACCTTTCCTTCATATTCATAATTACCTCATCGTAGTCTGTATTTTCCACATCCTCAGGTCCTAATTTGAAGAGGTTTCTTCGTACAACTTCGTTGATTTCACGGTATTTTTTCTCGGGATAATTGACGTAACCCATCTTCGTCCATTTAATCGGAGTCACTTTTATTCCAGCTATCCCTTCGTTGAAGCGTTCGATGTTGCCCTTCTGGATGCACTCATCTTCTGATTGATTTGTTGAAACAGATGTCGCTGATGGTACCGTGGCAAGACTATCTGCACTTGGTACTTCTGGTAACTCCTCAGTTGTTGTCGGTGCATCTAGTAATTCCTCAGTTGTTGTTGTTTTCGAACTTCCTGCAACCTGATCCACCGATGATGTGCAGATTGCCCGTTTGTCAACGTTTAAACGGCAGGACGTACAAATGCGTAAATTTGTATTCAATGTAGACATTGGAGCATAACCAGCCGCTTTCAGTTTATCTATGGTGCTTTCGGTGAGATTTCGTAGCTCTTTCGAACACTTTTTTTCTGCAAACGGCCTGCAACAGTTGAGAAAGCGACTACTCATGTTGCTCGTTAGATTTTAATAAACAAAATCACTTTTAAGTTTTTACTGACTAGTTTGGTGTCGTTTGCTTGACTGAAGAAAAATATTACAATTAAATCTTTTATAACCATAGTGGTAGTATATTTTTAGCTTTTTCGTGAGTATGTTCATGGTATGTACCTATCATGTTTTTGTTGTTGTTGAAGTTACTCGCTTTCTCCCAAATATGATTAACAAAGTCTATTCTCTACCAAGGCGGGTATATACCCAGGTGTAATCAGATTTTAACTTTGTGGAGAAAACCAGCGCCGAGAAAACCGACCTGCTTTACGTATACTAGATCACCTTCCCAGTGAACCACGTATCGTATAAGAATGTGCATCCAAAATCACATATTCATGCGTCCAAAATCAGAATCACACAAGATGCCATATTAAGCGTTATCAATGTCAATACAAGTTGTATATAAATCCCCAATACGATTCATAAACGACAATCTGTGTTGACAACTAAACATGTCGTAAATAGTGCAACGTAGAATCGCGTTATGTTATATAAACTGACAGATCATATATCAAACCAGAAAGCATCGTATGAAATCGCAATAACTTAGCAAAAATTGCCATCCAAATTTGGCATCTGCTGACGATGGGCCTCAAAGAACAACAAAGTATGTGTCGCTGTACATGAACCATGTATTAATATTAGCAAATAATCACCTATTTTATATGCAACCCTTGGTGGTGCAGTGGTAACGTGTCTGATTCTTGATCCAAAGGACCCGCGTTCGAGACTCGCTGGAAACTTTTTTTTTAATTTTCATCCAAATTTTGTGGCATCGTATATCTGATCGCAGAAAGTCCGAACAAGTCGTGCCAAGTACGTATATAGCCTCCACTTTGGTAGGTATATAGCCTTTTCGTGCATTCTATACGATTGAATTGATTCATATAGAATGATGTATAACAAAAGTTATACCAACCAAAATGTTGACTGGGTTGGGTATAGACTCGCCTTGTTCTCTACGAGGTAAACTTTTTGCAGGTAAACTAGTCGTATACCTGTATAGAAAACTTTTTTTGTAGCTTTTGTCTTCAATATTAGATTTCTTATAGGTTTCTTTTATCAAAAGGTTTCAACACTATTGAGAGAATTTTTCTTCAGTTATGTACAATAAAAAATATGACACTATCAAGACTTTAGATCACAACACTGGATCGCGTCTAACTTTCTAATAGATGCTATAATAGTTATGAATAATTAAATAAAATATCATGAAAACAACTTGTTAACCTCATGTGGTACCCTTAACAAAAAATTCAGCAACAAACTGCGGTCCTAGAAAAAATTAACAATGAAAAAAAAAAATTTCATTAAGTGTCAAATTTGTGAAATATTTGAAATGTCATAACTTTTTTGTTTATTGGCTTACCATCACCAAATTTAGATGAGTAGATAGCTAATATAATGGACCGTTTTCCCTCAAAAAATTACGTTGGTATTCCGATAGAGTTTTGAGATATTTGAGTTTTTGTGACAAAAATTATGTTTTTTAATGCAAAAAAAAAATTTTTTACTGTGTGTATTTTTTTTGGAATCTTTATTTAGTTGTCTAACTTTGTTTCTTTAGTTGTCTAACAATCGAACGAACCGTTTTTGCTGTGCAGCTTTTTGAATATTTTTGAACCATTTTCACATACATCCTTTTGAAAAGTTAGTCGTGACTCAACTTGAAGATTTGATATCGGAAAATGACGATTTAGATAGAACTGAAAAACTGTGCAAAGTTTCAGATATTTTTGAAATGGTCGATCAGAATCGACTTGCATGCCTCCGTGGAATCCCTCTTCAGTAGATTGGAGATCATTCTATCGTTCGAATGGCACTAATGAACTGTGGGATTTTTTCAACTCTAAATTATTTGACTTTCACAATATGTTAGTTCCTATTCGTACTTTTCATAGTCAAAAGATTTTTTTTTTTTTGAATAGGGAAAGGCTGTAGGAGTGGAAAAAATCTCTTCTCCTATAGGCATAAAACCCTCAAACCTATCTTTATTTAGGCTCTTACCATTAAGTATTAGGGGCCAACTCAATAACATTATGAAAAATGTATATATGCATGCATCGTAGGACGGTTCTATTGTCACTCCATCTTCTCAATGGATTTGTGAAGTTGCTCAGATGAGAAATATCAATTCATGGTTTAATCCTGCCATTAGCAGAGCTATTACAGATCGAGATTTGCTGTATAAAAAGTCTTAGTGCTCTAAGAACCCGAATGATTTCAAGACATTGCGCAACTATGTTAATGAGTTTATAAGATCAGCTTAACAGACTTACTTTGCTTCAAACTTTGATCAAAACCTTTCAGTTGAAACGGTTGGAATTCATTCAAAATAAACTTAGACCGCCACTATTTGTTTTTTTTTTATTTTGGTGGCGAAATCAATTAGGTCGTCCGATAAATTTGGCTCACGGTTTCGCGCATGTTTTCGTCGCCGGAGATTTTTTTTTTTTCCTGTTTTCAAGCGTCTTGCTGGGTAGTGCTTCGTGAAGCCCAAGCAGGACAGTTCAGTTTTGCGTCGTCCGATAAATTTGGCTCACGGTTTCGCGCATGTTTTCGTCGCCGGAGATTTTTTTTTTTTTTTTCTCCTGTTTTCAAGCGTCTTGCTGGGTAGTGCTTCGTGAAGCCCAAGCAGGACAGTTCAGTTTTGCGTCGTCCGATAAATTTGGCTCACGGTTTCGCGCATGTTTTCGTCGCCGGAGATTTTTTTTTTTTTTTTTTTTTTTTTTTCTCCTGTTTTCAAGCGTCTTGCTGGGTAGTGCTTCGTGAAGCCCAAGCAGGACAGTTCAGTTTTGCGTCGTCCGATAAATTTGGCTCACGGTTTCGCGCATGTTTTCGTCGCCGGAGATTTTTTTTTTTTTCCTGTTTTCAAGCGTCTTGCTGGGTAGTGCTTCGTGAAGCCCAAGCAGGACAGTTCGGTTTTGCGTCGTCCGATAGATTTGGCTCACGGTTTCGCGCATGTTTCCGTCGCCGGATTTTTTTTTTTTTTTTTTTTTTTTTTTTTTTTTTTTTTTTCCTGTTTCCAAGCGTCCTGCTGGGTAGTGCTTCGTGAAGCCCAAGCAGGACAGTTCGGTTTTGCGTCGTCCGATAGATTTGGCTCACGGTTTCGCGCGTGTTTTCGGCTCCTAAGATTTTTTTTTCTGTTTTGGAGCGTCTTGCTGGGTAGGTATTGGAAGGCACAAGCAAGACGGTTTATTTCGGGACGCCAAGAAGTTTTGCTGTCAGTATCAGTTTTGTGTTCAGTCGAGGATGGATTACCAACTGGTGAGTTCGTTTCATTCTTGTGATAACACATATTTTCTTGAAAGCGTAACTTTTAAGTAATTTTAAAACAAACTTTGAATGGTTCGTCACTATAAGTGTCGGCATTATGTTTTTTTCTTATACAATTTCAATATACATATATTTGTCTCTTTTATACGTTATTAAAAATTATCTTTTGAATTGTTCGACATTGTGAATGTTGACGTATTTTTTAAAACTTGTACCATATCGAGACAAAATGCAACGTAATACTCATATGTAATTTTCAAACAAACTATGTATAGTTCGTCACTACAAGTGTCGGCATTATTCCTGTTTCATATAATTTAAAATATATACATGTAATTTTCAGTTTTCGTCATTAATAAAAACATCTTTTGAATAGAGTAGTATTTGATCCTTCGACCTTGACACTTGCTCCTGCTGGGGCGGGTGATGAGGGCAGGATCAAACATGTCGCGCGTCGGTAGTGAAGCGGTGAAAAAGTGATCGGTTCGTTAGTAGTGTTTGATCCTTCGACCTTGACGCTTGCTCCTGCGGGGGCGGGCGATGGGGGCAGGATCAAACTTGTCGCGCGTCGTTCGCTCAGAGAAATGAAAAAGCGCCGCGGATCGCTAGTAGTGTTTGATCTATTGATCGCGTCGCTTGCTCTTGCGTGGGCGAGTGACGAACACTTGTTCGGCGTTTAATGCGATTATCGAATTATTTCGCGAATCCGGTTAGGCGTGATTATATCATGGCTCGCATCACCAAACATTGGTGACTCCCAGATCTTTACCTTATCCCACTAACCCAATATCCTCTCCATGACAACCGTGGAGATGCAGAGGTGATCTCGGTCTCTAGTAGCAACGGTAGTCACACTAACATTCCTTCCCTTCCCCGATGACCGTAAGGACGTGGCCGGCGCCGTTATTGACTTTTAAATTTGAGCTCTCGATTTGTGCACATTGAAGAATGGTAAGCTAATCCCAAGCCCCATTCATTAATTCCATGTGCAACTTCGATTGTTCTGGTCAATCACGGAGTAGCAACTACGAATTGTACGGTCATCTATGCTTATGCTTATGCTTATGCTTATTTTGGTGGCGAAATCAATTACTACTTCGTAATTAATTTACAGGCATTGCTACAATCGATGTAAATA
Organism: Aedes aegypti; assembly: GCF_002204515.2. Lineage (NCBI taxonomy): Eukaryota > Metazoa > Arthropoda > Insecta > Diptera > Culicidae > Aedes > Aedes aegypti. The sequence continues at coordinate 366,153,452 of NC_035108.1, read as the reverse complement.
TTCAAGATGCAACAGGTCCTGTCGACTGCGAATCTTTTAACTTCAACAGAAAGAGCGAAACAGACGTTATATTTGCTATGAACTCAATAGAGTCAAATGCACTTGGTTATGAAATGTAGGGGCAATTGCATGTAGTGCGTTCGTTTACCGATGACAAGTTCGGTTGTTCATTCATAACATGTCTCGTACACCCGAGCGTCGTACTGGTAAAGTGAATCTGCTTTAAATAATCATATTGTCTATACTTTTGAGATCATACTCCTCAAATAACGTTCATATCCACACTTGTGTACAATGTTTGTAACCTTGTGCGTAAAATGTTTAGCGTGAATTACCAGTTTCATGACAGCCCACGACAGCATTCACGCGACAGCCGACTTGAGTAGCCGAAAACTTTCACAGGTCTTCGGTGTGGCTGTTAAGCAGCCCCCAAGTTAGTCAAACCGGCAACACTGTATTTCTTCGCATGTTTTGAATGATCGCGCCAAGTCTAGTGGATATGTGATCGTACTTTTCTAGAATCCTTTGGCTGGGCCTATAATCGTAGTAAGAAAGAGCAAAGCTTTCAAAATTTAAGTACCGAAATAATGAAGTTATAGTTCGCACGAAGTATTCCGGCTAAACTCTAAAACTATTAGGGGATTATTCTGAACAGTCATCGATATGGGGCTGGCTATGAAAATTTCTCCAAACAATCAATCCAGTATCTCTCGAGTTTTCCAAGAATTCATGGGTTTCACTAGGGATTTCACCAGAGATTCTTCCTGGGATTGCACAAAGAATTTTATCACTGATTCATCTAGCAATTCATACACTGATTCAACCAGAAATTCCTCCAAAGAAAATCCTTCATGAACTCATCCTGGCATTCTTCCAGAAATTCCTTCAAAAATCTTCCTCACATTATTCAGGATTTTCTCCACTGATTTCATCAACAACAAATCCACAAAAAAAAACCTAGTTATTTATTCATTTATTCTTCAGGGCTGCCTTCTATAATTCCTCCTGAGATTGCTAATTTTTTTTACGAATATTTCTTCAAGAATTCCTCTAGAAGATAGCTACAAGGATCCCATCGTGCATTAGGATTCCTCAAAACATTCATTACCAGAAATTCCCCCAGGGATTTTACCAGAACTTTTGTCAGGGCTTTCTCCTAGGATTCCCTGCTTATATTCCACCAGGAGTTCCATCAGAAATTCCACCAGGAATTTCTTTATCGATTCTTCAATTTCAATTTGTCAAGATTGTATGACCATTTGTTTTCAATCATACTCCTGTTTGAAGGGCCAAAACCGAATAGCGGGCCCATAAGCAGAGACGCTTACGCAAAACCCTCAAAGGAAAAAAATCCAGAAGTAAGTTCACACAAACACACAATGGTCGGAAAAAAGTGAAGTTTGGCCAAAACTATTTTTATCGCCTTAATCGATGAAATATGTAATCTGAATACGTTATTTGACGTTTTTGTTGTTTCAGAAGGGGTCATTCACAAAATACGTAACTTTAAAAAAAAAAGATTTTTTTTTTAAAATAAAATTGGTACCAAATTGGACTCAAAGCACAAATTTTGTTTATATATGATCGAGTTTGATCAAAATGTGTATAAATAGTGGTTAAATATATTTTAAATAAACTTTGTATGAAAAATATCGTCAAAATATATGTAAAATATTGAGTTATTCAAATAGCTCTAACTTGCAAATCAGCAAATTTCTGCAAAAATTTCAAAGGTTTTTTGTAAGATCTAAGGATGCTTTTTGATGTGCAATATTCGAAATGGCGGCGACATGACGCGACAAGAGTTGTTTTTCATGTTCAAAACATCAAAATTACTGAAGTGTAATATTGAATAGTATTAAAACTTCAACCAAATATTTTTTTCCATCCTTATGCTCGATAAAAGTGTTGAACCATAAGCTTTCAGATAGTGGGTAACTTTGGGGAAATATTGCATTTCTAAATTATAAAATTTCGTGCTTAATTTTATTGTTAAATTTTTCAATTTTTTGACTTCAGCCGATTTGGCGTCATAAAAGTCATAGAAATTTAAATTTTAGTTCAATTTCAATTAAGGATCATAATAATATAACACATAAGGTATATTTAAAAATTAAAAAAATCATAAAAATCTCAAAAAAGTTTTTGGTAGTTTTGGCCGCCCCTTTATATGGAGCCCGACCATTGTGAAACAGTCATACAAACAAGCCCTTGTTGGTCAGAAAAACCCTATAGATGGAGAGATCGGGTACCCTTATGGTCCCGCCTGACCCACAATGCAAGTATAATCAAATAATGCAATCTATCATGGAAAGATCTCATCGGATTTTTTTTATACTTGTGTAGTGTTTTAAATCTGGTCGTCAAAACGTTGTCGTCGAACAACTTCACCATTAACCATAAAGTCTCCGCTTGCTGGCCTTCTCGAAGCGCACTGCTCGAGAACCTAAAACAAAACAAACTTCCACTCCGGCGATTCAACTTCCACTCACTGCCCGAAAAAGACAGATTCCTCCAGAAAATTCATCAGTGAATAACCCAAACATTCTTCCTGGAAATACATGCAGAGATTTCATCGAGGAGTTCTTACAGTGTGAAACACCCCATTCGGCTCGCTACTGGATGATCACGAATGCTAACCAAGAATTAGCTGAGTTGGTTAGGCAGTGACTATGACGATACAGCCACCATTGATGTTTTTTTTTTACTTTATTAACCAGATTTTAGGTCTGGCCATCTCGGGCAGCCACCATTGAGACGTTTGTGTGTCAAGAGTTAGTGGTAACACGCAGCGACTGTCGTGTCGAGGCTATACATTTGGAAAGCCTGATTATGAGTTCCTCAAGGTTCAATATTAGGACCTATTTTATTCTCATTTTATATAAATGATTATCCTTCAGTAGTGAAGAAATGTGAAATTTATCTTTTTGCGGATGATGCTTAACTATGCTTAAACGGCTTGCTTGGGCACGTCAGGAGTTAATCATCAATATTAAACTCCTTTTCCCGAGCAGCCTAGATAGCCGCGTAGTGTCGGTAGCGGTTGTTTCAACTGGCTAAGAATTAACACTACGGACTGCCTGTTCCGGTGGTAAAAGTCCACCTCACAGGTGACCCCTAATTTATGGTGTGATGCGTACCGTGCCTAAGAATGAATGGTTAGGGGGGTCTAAATAAAACCTAACCGCAAACGGAGCCTGTGGGGTACCAGGGCGCCCTCCACAGTATTGAGTCCTTCCTGTGCTACACGGAGCAATGGTGCAGGTGACCTTGTGTTTCTCCGAGATAATCGGCTGCCCTTCTTCAGTCTCTATCCTGAGGCTTAATAAGGGTGGGATTATGAATATGTTGACATTTAATTTAAATTATCACCTATATGGATTCGCATTATGCGTTTTACACAGTGTGTTCTGTGCTCTTTCGCCTTTGGCGACTTTAAATAGATACCGATCTGGTTTTTTCGTTGCTGGTCTTTTTCGTGCTGAGATTGCAAAAAGCTTAATCCTGCCTAGTTTGGGTAGTGGCTACGGTTAGGTTAGCTCAGATCAATCTTCAGCATAAAAGAACAGCAACGATCAATCTTTGCAGACTCATGCAAAATGGTGCAGCCCAAGTGGCGCTAGTTCAAGAACCCTACTTTCGTAGAGGGAACTTCTATCTAGGTAACCTTGTGGACCCAGTTTTTGCTACTTTTAGCAAGCTTGAAATGGCAAACTCGCGCTCCATGCCCCGCGCATGCGTGCTTGTTAATAAAGCAATCGTTGCTACACTCATTTCTGAGTTAACTACCAGAGATGTATGTGCTGTCACAATCGATGTTTCTGTTGGTAACCTCAACAGGAAATACGTCTATTGTTCGGTATATTTACCACATGATGAACCATCCCCAACGGATGACTTCAAACGAGTTGTCGTACACTGCGTAACTAAAGGCCTTCCGCTGATTGTGGGCAGTGATGCCAATGCTCATCACATCATCTGGGGCAGCTCGGATATCAATTTGAGAGGCTCCAGTCTGATGGAATACTTAAGTAGTACAGACCTTGGATTACTTAACATAGGCAATCGCCCAACCTTCATGGTTTCTAATAGAGAAGAAGTGTTAGACATAACGCTCTGCTCGAATATAATCAGTCACGAGTTGACGAATTGGCATGTATCAGATGAGGAATCATTATCTGATCATCGCTACATCTTCTTTGAACATTCAAATGTAACTGCGCAGACTTTGCGTTTTAGGAATCCCCGGTCAACAAACTGGGAACTCTACATTGAATTGGTTGCGACCAAATTTCATGGATATTCTCCGTCCATTGAAAATCCAAGTGATCTGGATGATGCCGTTGATACTACAACATCCTACATTATGGAAGCTTTTGAAGAAGCATGTCCTCTGCGGTCTGTAAAGACTACAAGAGGGACCCCATGGTGGAATTCCGATCTGACTAGACTCAGGAAACAATGTAGAAGGAGTTGGAACAGACGCCGTTCAGCTGGATCAGAGTCGTTCAAGTCAGCTCGCAAGGCTTACAAGAAGGCTCTTCGTTCTGCTGAACGATCCGGCTGGAAAAACCTTTGTACAAATGTTTCCAGTTTGAGTGAAGTCAGTCGGTTGAACAAAATTCTTGCAAAATCTAAGGATTTCCAAGTGAACGAAATTCGCTTACCTAATGGTGACTTTACTTCTTCCGATGAAGAAGTTTTAGAATGTTTATTCAATACACACTTCCCCGGATGTGTGGACATAGCATCTACGGATGAACCAAATGTCTTTTCATGTAGTTACGAGTCTCTGGCCTCGGCTCGCAGTATCGTAACTACTGAATCGATTCAATGGGCACTTAATAGTTTTGCTCCTTTCAAATCTCCAGGAGCGGATGGGATTTATCCTGTTCTGCTCCAAAAGGGATTTGAGTTTATCAAACATGTTTTGAAAAAGCTACTTGTAAGCAGTTTTGCTACCGGGTACATTCCCAAATCCTGGCGTGATATTACTGTAAAGTTTATCCCAAAAGGAGGACGTGCGTCGTATGAGGAAGCGAAGAGTTTTAGACCAATCAGTCTGACCTCTTTTCTTCTGAAATGTCTGGAACGCATTATCGATCATCACATCCGTGATGTTTATTTGGCAAACATGCCTCTTCATGTGAATCAACATGCTTACCAATCTGGAAAGTCCACTGTGACTCTTTTACACAAAGTTGTATACGATATCGAGAAAGCATTCGCTCAGAAGCAATCCTGCTTGGGTGTTTTCTTGGATATTGAGGGTGCCTTTGATAACGTGTCTTTCGATGCCATATTGGAAGCAGCACGAAACCATGGGCTACCTACAATGATTACCAATTGGATTCATCAAATGCTCAAAAACCGACATCTCTTCTCGACATTGCGTCAAGCAGCGATTCGAAAATTGAGTGTTTGCGGATGCCCCCAAGGGGGAGTCTTGTCACCACTTTTGTGGAATCTCGTAGCAGATACGCTATTGAGGCAACTCAATAATTGCGGTTTTCCAACTTATGGATTTGCCGACGACTATCTAGCTCTGATAGTTGGTATGTGCATAAGCACCCTATTCGACCTGATGCAAAGTGCTCTTCAGGTAGTCGAGAGTTGGTGTCGCCAATATGGCCTTTCGGTTAACCCGAATAAAACATCTATTGTTCTTTTTACGGAAAGACGAAACCGCGATGGAATTCGACCTTTACGTCTTTTTGGCACTGAGATTAATGTGACTGATCAAGTAAAGTATGTCGGAGTCATTCTAGATTCCAAACTTTTATGGACAGCTCACATTGATTTCAGAGTCAAAAAAGCTTGTATGGCCTTCGGTCAATGCCGGCGAACCTTTGGTAAAACTTGGGGCCTCAAACCCAAATATATCAAATGGATTTACACAACAGTTGTTCGACCAATATTGGCATATGGATGTCTTGTGTGGTGGCAAAAGGGCGAAGTGAGAACAATCCAATCAAAATTGGGCCATCTCCAAAGGGTGTGCTTGATGGCGATGTCTGGTGCGTTCTCTACAACTCCCACAGCAGCGCTCGAGGCCCTTTTCGACGTTGCGCCACTACACATATATCTTAAACAAGAAGCACTTTCTTGCTCTTACCGTTTATGGGTACTGGATCTACTGGAGAAAAATCCAGTGAATCGTAGATCTACACACACTTCGTTGTTTCCACTTTTGGTGAATTGGGACAAAATTGTCCTTGCTCCAAGTGATCTCACAATTGCTTGTAACTTTCCTTACAGGACATTTACCACACAATTCCCTTCACGGGAAGAGTGGACGTCTGGCTATTTGGAAAGAAGTATATCAAACAATATAGTATGTTACACTGATGGCTCCCTTCTTGAAGGTAGAGCTGGTGCAGGAGTATATTCTCGTGAGCTAAGGCTGAATCAGTTTTACTCACTTGGTAGAAACTGCACCGTTTTTCAGGCGGAAATATTTGCTCTTATGTGTGGAGTGCAATCAGCACTTCAACAGCGCGTAATGGGTAAAGTCATATACTTCTGTTCAGATAGTCAGGCTGCTATAAAAGCTCTCGCTTCGGCCAACTCAAAGTCGAAGCTTGTTATCGCATGTCGAACTCAAATTGAGGAACTGAATTCAGTCAACTCTGTAAACCTTGTATGGGTACCTGGCCATTCTTCCATCGCTGGAAATGAATTGGCTGATGAGCTAGCTCGCGATGGAGCATCGCATGACTTCATTGGCCCTGAGCCGGCTATTCCAATTTCGAAGTGCTGGGTGAAGCTTCAGATAAACTCTTGGGCGGCAACTCAGCACAAGCAATATTGGAATAGTTTGGAGTCGTGTCGTCAAACAAAATTGTATATTACTGAGCCATCTCCAAAGGTGGCGAAGTATTTAACAAATCTGTCAAAGCAGAATTGCAGTCTCTTGGTCAGAGCGTTGACAGGCCACTGCCGACTCAACTATCACATGGCAAATATTCAGCGTGCTGACTCATTTGTGTGTGATAGTTGTGACTCCGATTATGGAACTTCGTATCACCTGATATGTAACTGTCCAGTTTTTGCGCAAATGCGATTCCAATTACTTGGTAAACACTTATTAAGTGAAACTGAATACAGAAGCCTGAATCTTCAGGACATCCTGTTATTCTTAACCCGCTGTGGTAATGAGCTATAGGCTCTCTTTACGCTCATGCGTTTTGCAGTGCCCTTTTTAGGGCGCTGTTCGAACCCATTGTGGTATGGAGCTACATGCTCTCATTTCGCTTATGCGATCTTCCCTCTTCAAGGGACCCCACTCCTATTTCCTCCCATCTTTCCCTTCCCTTTCCTCTCCCATCGGGTAGATGATGAAATAGGCTCAAATATGGCGATGGCACAAATCTCCCAACTGGTGGGGAACGTGCCTTTGGAGCCGGCCTTCTGATACCTGATGCTTAACTATATAAATTGTCGCATAGATATTGTGGCGTTTCTCAGCTACAACACTTACTTATAGGATGCCGTTAAGAAAACTTTAGTAAATTTAGCTGTTGTCTTCTTTTGTATGAAATGTCAAGTACAGAAGAACCCGATTATCAACACAACAAGCTGAAATTAACAAGAGGCAATCATTACTAAAAGTTCTTACTAACCAGATACAATACGATTAAGTAAGAGAATACGTCATGTTTTGTGCAGGGTGTAGTGCACTGGAACTCACTATCTAATCATCTTTACGATGAAAACTCGTCAGTAGAATTTAGAAGGGGATATATAAAGTTTGTTTTTAGAGTCTTACGTCACATTATTTTCAAATAAATAAATCTATATGAATAAAAATAGAGTGGTGTTTGTATGTCACGAAATGACTTGAGAACGGGCTATCGAAGTTTGAAAACTCTTCCATAGTTATGTTCCCTAAGTGTATCGATGTTGGGAAAAAAGCACATGATATTGAACGGGAAAGTCGGAAAAAAATACAGTGAACAGAATTGCTATTTTGTACGGGACGTTTCAAGGGGTTTTCATCAGCCTACTTGATGGCAAGACAAAGTTTGCCGGGACCACTACCATGGTGAATCAAAATCCGGACGGTACCAATATCCAGACACTCCGATAATATTCAATTATTTTAGCTAATTTGAATGCTAATATGTTTTGATTTTATTCATACTCTTTAATTTAAATACTGAAGATTATATTTAATCTAGTTGGCACTGTCAGATAATTACTAAAAATAAAAATAAGTTAGTTGTTTCCGATGGACGTCATTCCATCGCGGTCCATTTTGATTCAAGTTTAACAATGTTTGAACGCACAAGCCAAGGCACGAATAATGTTTAGTGGAATTAAAAGTGTGTGATGTGTTTTTTGTGGATTGTGTTGAAACAAATTAGGTCCAGAGAGATACTGATGATGTTCGATGACATTTGTGGTGCGAAAAATGTTGCAAATGTTTATTTAATTATGTAAAAAGTGACTGTCCGGAATTACGAACCAGGGATTTTGGATAAGGAAACCTATTTTTTACTATTGTAAATATTTTTTTCGAAGATAAAATAAGAGCAGATTTGAAAAATATGCATGAACAGCGTTGAAATTTATCAGAAGAAGGGTCAATGTGAGATAAATTGTGTAAATCTTTCGTGGTCAGAAGCCAGCCGCACGTAAATGAGCTCGAACTACACGCGCTTCAGTTCAGGTGTTTAAAACACTTATAATAGTTACGTTATTTTTTCGTTGTGGCATTATAGAAAGAATACGTATATCGAATTGAAACAAGAACGATATTTAAACGAGTTTGTGAAGTTTTCCTGAAAATAAATAAAAATATTCCACATTGTATTATAGGTGTCCGCATTTCGATCCAAAAGTGTCCGAATTTAACAACATCATATGCATAAGGTGTCCGGATTTAAAGACAAGATAGACTCTACTATTTCATTGATTTACTTGCAATAATCATTAAAAATATCAAAAATTCCATCACTTCCATTAAGATCTGAAGTATAAGAATGTGTTAAATAATAACAGTTTGAGAAAATTTGCCCTGAAGATACATAAATCGGCGTTTGAACATTCATATCGTCTAACGCGTCCGGGTATTGATGCATCACGGAAGTATATAATAAATGAGAACCGCTCAGAAATGGCTACATCATTCCTTCAGGTACGCGAGGTATCATAGTACGCCATGCCCAGCATTTACCGACCTCAGTGCTCCACATCTAAACAATATTCTAAGTACTTATGTGGCCTAAGGATCAAGAAGCAGGACTTTAACGATTCAAAATTACGGGGGTTGCTGGCTCGAGACAGAGTTCAAGATGCGAATCAGGAATTTTGAACACTATATTATATTATAGTAATTTATTTACTTTTTCATCTTTTTTTAATATTATACAAGAATTAGTTAATTAAACCGTCAAGTTATAGGTTTAACCCATTTAATATCCTCAAATAAGAGCGCAATTTCATCTTCCATGCTGTATGATTACTGGTCATTATTTCTTAAGCATCTAATAATCTGCTTGACAAAATCGCTTAACTGCACCTTCAGATTCAAGTCAACCCTTGAAGCTACATGCAGTACGCACCAGCTCAGTAAAAAAGCAAAGTCACCTATAATCGACCATCGAACTTCTAGTCCACCGCTCACATAAAACCTCCCATCAGAACGCGACGAGGCCGACCCATACCGTGCAAGTAGTGCATCTTAAATTCTCTGGGAAATCATCTTCGCCTGCTTGCGCCGAGGCACACGGGTTCGGAACTTGCTTGACTTGACATTTTCTGCAAACTATTCCGAACGCAGATACCAATAAAAGTCATTACACCGATTGGCATTTGGCGGAGTAATTTATTTAAGTTTGAAAAACTGCGAAAATCCTGTCCCTCGGAATGAGTTCGCCAACGTGATGATGCTGTGGGCGAAACCACGCCATTAGATGTTTCAAAGTCGCGCTCCGATTGCGATGTCATTAGGCGATCATCTTTTCTGCATGGGGTCTAATGAGTGGATTCTCATGGGCCTGCACCAGTTGACCAAGTACTAAACGATTGCGATGCAAATTGATAGATTCCTAAAAGTTGTTGGGTGATTTCTGGTCATCGTTGATCTGAATGTTACTGATTAAGATTCACAGAGCATAATTATATAAAATGTATTGGGTCGATAAGTTCGATGCGTTTACTAGCTGTTAAAATACAAATTTGTTATTTATTTGATCGATCAGTAGTATAAAAAATGTATAAAAGTGTAAAACCTAGCAAGATCGAGCTCTGCGTGAGCACAAGGTGGTTTTATTATCTTGCGCAATTAAACGCTTCGGATATGGCTCGACCTGACGGACGACATGGCTGTTCATCTCAGTAAGTGAAGACGGGTGCTAATCGATTTTGTTGGACAGTAATGCATGTTCAGAAGATATATGAACCATTACTGTAGCGTCAAATAATAAAAAGAAATAATTTGTCGTCAATTTACTGTGTCGAATAGGGTCCTAAAGCCCTGTCCCAATTTAAGTGCCAAACGCTTAAGTTTAGGCCAAAAACACATGTTTACTCAATTTTCTAATGTTTTTCGTTGGTTTAAGCCTAAAAAACATTTTTTTAGATTTTGTCACATCCTTTGGCCTAAACTCAAATTTTAGGTGTATTTTGTTTTCCGTGTCCCTTACGAAATGTCAGATAGGAACAACCCCAGTGGTCGAACTAAAACCCCTGTGGTGTTTTTGTCGACTAAGCGAACGTCAAACATGATCAAAAGTGTCAAGGTTCATTTATGGACCAAATTTTTAAATTAAAGTTTAAACATGATATAGCCATTATTTGAGCGGGAAAAATTGCTAAAGTAGTTACAGTAACATGCTTTTTCGTGTTATTAAATAAAAACAAGATTTCATTAAAAATTTTAGGACCCAATTGAGCGGTTTTGCTCGGTTTCTTTTATGGCGAGTCAAATGTAAGCTGGCCGGATACAAAGGTTAATATCGAGAAAATATGGTGTGAGCTTCTAGTTTCATACGTTGATAGCCAAGTTACGTTTCAAGATTCTTTTCACAGCAGTTTATTTCGGTACGTCGGAACGATTTCTGAAGCCGATATAAAAGAAAGTCGTTGAGCTTTACCCATATGAATACTAAGTGTAATGATTGAAATGGTAATACTAAAGGAATCAAAACATAATCAACCTTCTCGATCACAAAAATTTAAAACGATGAAAAATAGGTTAAAGCTCCTTTATCATGTCATCACGCAAAGAAACAATGAACAAACATGGCCAAAGTTTAATTCTTACAACAACCAGCCTTGTATAGAATTACATCCCTTGAAACCCCTTCGGGTTGCATGACTAGTCCGAAATGTCTTTCAAAATTCGTTCTTTGTTCTGCCTCCGGAAGGTCATCCCTTTTGAGAAATCACTAACAGAGAACCCATCTCCATCGCCGACCATCTCAGCACGAACTAAAATCTGTCAGCTATAATTTCATGCTGCCATAAATCAACTGGATAACCTACATTCATGCTTAGCTGCCGTATGCCATATCGTCCATAGGGCACCCAACTGACTGAGCATAGTTGAGCAAATACCGAAGATTCGTTACCACCCCTTTTCTCCACCACGGGTTCTCGCCTATCGCCAGCATCGAACACCCAATGATGATCGGATGCGTTCGTTGAGCTAAAACACCAGTTACCTGTGTGCTAATTTGCATGTTGAGAAAAGAACGCACGCTCAATGCGGCACACACGATTGTTTCGATGCTAGTACCCAGCAATAACGGAATGAGGTAATTTGAAAACAATCAATCATCACCTGTCACAGCACAACGCCCGTCATTCGAAGGAAGAAGACAGGTGCTTAAACAGCCAATCGCTCACACGCCACCCAAGTTCTGTCAGGTGTGTGCTAACCTGCATTCCTCACGAAGTTCATGATCGTCTCCGAAGGAAGACGCAGTAAATGTTAGGGTTTTCTTTCGAGATAAATCGTGGAGCTAATGAAAGGTGCTGCGATCAATAGAAATGGTTCCGGTGAAGTAAGCACTACTACTAAATGAACTAGAAATAAGTATCAAACTAGAACTATTTTTATTTATTTAGTTCAAATTTTAACATATAAGACTGAATCAACAATCTCGTGCCACTACATTGTGCACAATTCTCGATTCGTGACCGTATCTCTCCATCTTCGGTTCTGTCCCACGTTCGCAAAATCGCTGTGCACTCGATCCGTCTACCTAACTCGCTGCGCTCTACACCTTCTTGTTCCTACCAACCGTATACGAAGGGAACACCTACTTTACTAGGATTCTGTCTGGCATTTTTGCAACATGCCCTGCCCATTGTATCCTTCCTTTTTGCAATCTTTTTCAACCGCAGCTTCTTCTGGAGCCCATAGTAGACCCGACTTCTTTCGATGCTGCGCCACCGTATTTTACAGCCAACGTTATTATTTGCCAACTTCTTGATAAAGGTGTTCTGATTCATGATTATCCATAATTGTGGTTGATTCTGTCGTAAGCCACCTTAAAAACCGATGAAAGGGTGACTGTGGGCCAGTTTTGAATGCATTCATCAATTCTTCCCCCTTACCCTCATTGGTCTGCATTCTGACGTTATTGCCTAAACATATGTAGAAGGTCACCAGTACTTATACACTGAGAGTGTCTGTTAGTCACATGCAGTCATCTGTTTGGTTCCTTGAGTAAGTGCAGCTGATCTGGCGAAACTGGAATAGCAACTACGGGCGGCAAATCAAACTCAAGCAAACTCCAAGCTTATATCTCTTCTACTGCTAATTCTACAAAGTTTAACAGACGTAGGTAAATTTTGGTAAAAATCTAATTAAAGCAAAAAGTGCTTTTAGGTTATTGTTTGAATGTCGATCTAAATTATTGTATTGGCCTTTGCGATGGAACAACCAAAGTGCGAACTGAAAATCGTACGTGAAGATTAACCGTGATCATGGAAAAATTACCTACAACGTATGAAAAAAAAAACATATCCTCATGGTATCTGCACAGCTGATTGTTCGATTTTCTGTTTTTTTTTTATAGTTTGTGCGAGGCGAAGACTAATCTCCCAACATTGAATGAAACAACTGGTCGTTGTGAGATCATCATCATTATTATCACGGTTAGGACCACCTTTGATTTGATTAATGCTACAGTCAGAAGGATGGTCGCTCACCAGAAGCTACCAATTAAATAAGCACAAAAATGACGAAAGCCTGACCGTCTATGGAAGAGATCGTTTAGTATAATAGCACATCTGTGGTGATGGGATATTTTATTATTTAGTGCTCTCTTTCGTTCTTCTATCCATTACAGAATCAACCGAAGAATTCTTTCAGGAATATCATATGCACGAATATTTATTAAAACGGCATTTGCTGTTTGACAAAGCAGTTTAAATTTATGACTGTTTGTTTCTTGATTCGCTTAACTTGGGTTTATAATGCGAATCACAGAAGACAGTCATCACTGATTAACATTTACTTTACCGACCTCCGACAAGGCATTTTCAAATAGCTGCCATTTTGTCAATTTCAATTCGATTTTTTTTTTGAATCCACCGTCAGTTTACTTTAAAAAGCTTCGGTCATTTGTCATTGTCATAAATGGAATGCTGAATACGGAACCATGCCGGAGATATTCCGGGTTGCGCTGGGTTCACGATGGTGCAAAATTTAGGAAATGTGATTATTTTTTTATTTATTTCAGTTACAACACTGAAGTTTTTATGTAAAACGTGAGATAATGATCGATTGCCATCATTTCAACATAATTTGAAAAAGTGAACCGTTTGGGAACATCGTAGCCGGTTCCACCAGGGCCAGTTTGGAATTTCATGTGCCATATTATGTTTTAAACTTAAAATTCAATATGAAGAGTAGTATTAAGATTTGCATGCACTCCCCCCCTTTTTGTACCCTCCCCATTTTTAAAGTATTGCAAATGATGGAGTATTTGATATAAATGGTTGAAATAAGCGATTTTAGTGATCTGCCATCCACCAGCTATCTCTCAAGAAATATCGTGGTTTATGAACAATCCCTTTACTATTTTATGGAACTGTCCATAAATTGCGTGTTCATTTTAGGGGGGGGGGGTCTGTTCAAAGGTTACGGTTCATGTAAATAAAAATAAAAAAATGAAGAGTTGACCACAAGGGGAAAGGGGATGTAAATTACCAAAAATATAACCACGTGATTCATGGAGGACCCCTTGCAGATTATGTTGTGTCTTGTTTACTATAACGACTGATAATACTTCATTTGGTCACAAAAAATGCCTTTTAATTGTTATTGGACTTTTAAGCAGTTTCACAAGTATCAAAAATATACATTTTCAAAACGAATTTATTTTTTGTTCGTGAAGATCTACAATTCCTTGAGATAACAGTAGAGTTTATTTGCAGCTACATTATCGCTCGCTCACCCTGCTCGTCTGAAAAACTTCCAAGGTTTGAGGGAAATCTTGCAAGATGACAAATCAAAGAATGCATTTTCAATGTACCGTAATCCGGGGTAACATTGATCAGATTTTAGGATATTTCTTAAATATTTCATCAAAAAATGTAATTGTTGTGATATTTATATTTTTAAAACAAGTACTGCCACCCATAGCTCGTGACTATATACTGTATTATGTTTTTTGAAACATTTAAGCATGTTTACAACAATATTTTATGTGATTTTTTCATTTAGCTGATATGGGGTAATATTGATCATCCATATAAACAAATATTATCAAAATCAGTGCTTTTGAATATATTTCGAATTCTAAGCCCATCTCAACTTTCGTGTGACTTAATTTTGGGAAAAGATCCTTCAGATGCTCCGTCACATTAGAATTTTGGCATTCAGGGTAATGAGGTAGAATCACAAACACAATGACGATTTTAGACAAATCTTTGATTTGTGGATCCCTTCTAAAGTACTGCTTGTACTTTTTAATTATCAGTGGAGTTAATTTTATTTGCTTGTGTCTTGGCATGTTAAAACCATAAATGTTACACAAAGGACTTCTAACTAAATCACATTTTGAGTCATCCATTTTCACCTTGCATTGATATTTCACTTTGTTTTTCACTTAAATGAAGAAACATATCACGGCCGAATGTGCGGTGATGTTTGAAAAGATGATTTTTAGCTACTCACTCCGAAAAAAGCAAGCTTGATAACAACAAAAATTAACCGTTTTTTATCAGCCCACTGCTAAGTAGCCATATTTTTGTAGTGAGCATCGAACTGTTTGCAAGGTTCACCATAGAAAAAAGATTTTATTCAGTATTGAATATTTCAATACAGTGCCAGAATAACGGCCTAAAATGAGTTTTATTCACCTAACAGTTTATTTGATAAATTACCATCATTTAATGCACATCTGTTTCTTCAAAATAACGTTTTATACGAAATAGATGAGAAAAACATAAAGGAGATAATGTAATGATCTCTTTCTATACGAACTCTGATGTCAATTTCGTCCATCTTCTCCCCGGGCGCATTGGAGATTGAGTGTGGCAGCAGGGCGCATTTGAAACTGAGAGTGCAGAAGGGCGATAGTGATGATGGTTCGTGTGAAAGAGCGTAGCAAAACGGCGAAGCTGATGATAGTCAAACCAGAAAGACGAGGTCTAAAGGCGCAATCGCTGCTGTCAAACTGACGAAAAACCGAGAGGCGCAACCATTCTAAATTTTGACGAATGGCGCATAATGCATTTTTATTTATTTTAACATGTTATTCATAATTTGAATATAAATCAAATGGTTTACTACAAAGTTAATATTGTAATGGATCATACAAAAAGGCATCATGCGGTTAAATTGATCAGATACATAATACCGGGTACCCGCGTTGGTTTGACCACATTTAATCTGAACACTTTTTAATCTGTACCCCGCTAATTTGAACATCGTTCAGATATAAAATGGTTCAAACGTCATTTAGCTCATGGAACGGAGTGAAGAGAGATAAAACGCTGTGAAACGGAACGCAGAATCAAAACAAAACAGTGAAAGAGTTAACCAGAAACACGTTTATAGGGTGACTAGATGTTCAAATTAATGAAACCCGATGGTTTGCATGAGGTACCGTTCAAATTAGCGGGGGTGAATTTGAAATTATATCCGGTAAACTTCAAACCGATTTTACTGAGAATGTATAAGTTTTCACATTCGCCCTAATTCAGACTCTGTATTGAATTTCAAAGGTTTGCAACTGTGTGTCTGCTTAAATTAGCGTATATCTTTTTTCGCCATTCTAGATTGTTTTTCCCGAAACGACTACCGTTTTGAATCATATTACGGACAGCTTCAAATTCCGGACACTCTACTTTGTATGGGAAACATTTTACACGAAATGTTTCAATTTTTGCTGCTCAAAAGTTCTCACTTTCGAGGCTCGTTTTAATAAGCTTTTTCCATGAAAATCTATGCAAACTTATAATGTCCAACTGCCTTAGACGTCTCTTTAGTGGCTTGACGACTTCTACTGATGGTTTGACTTTTCTATAAATGATTCCATTTCGATTTATTTCAAATTATTCAACTTGCGGAAGCGTATTCTTTACCCATCATTCAAAAGCTAAGGGTTTCCGACGCTCAATAACGCTGAGAAATCATACAGAATGATTTATTTTGTAAGCTCAATGCTGAGTTATACTTCACTAAGACCTTAAGTGTCCGTAATATGAATCAAAACGGTATTTGTTTACTAACATTGAATTGTCTTGAGGAACCACTTCCCAGTGGGAACCGAAGATGGTGGCTCGTTTTTTTTTTTTCCATGGAGTAGTATTGTGGTGCCAGAAGCCTGTTTTTATAAATTGATCTTACCTGTAAATCGTTGGCCAGAAGGGACAAGTATTTTTTGTTTTACAATTAATCAATGTGAAATGTACCGACTTCCAGTAGATTCAATTTCAACTTCAAATTTTTATCTTTATTTACTTGAACCGTAACCTTTGAACAGACCCCCCCCCCCCTAAACTGAATACGCAATTTATGCACAGTTCCATAGTATAGTAAAGAGGTTGTTCATAAACCACGATATTTCTTGAGAGATAGCTGGTGGATGATAGAATCACTAAAATCGCTTATTTCAACCATTTATATCAAAATTCCATCATTTGCGATACTCTAAAAATGGGGAGGGTACAAAAAGGAGGGGGGGGAGTGCATGCAAATCTTAATATAACTCTTCATATTGAATTTTAAGTTTAAAACATAATATGGCACATGAATTCTACTGTCCTGAAAATAAAACACTGTGTCGTGATATTGATTAGATAAGATTTTTAAATAAAAAATGCAAAATGTTCAAATAAATTTCAAATAAATTTAAATGACCCGGGGCAGACACGAAAATTCTGAAAACGCCATTATTTTTGTTTATTTTTATACTTTCAAGCCCGGGGTGTCCGGTCTTTGTGCATTCAGATCGACTTGTTTTTGTCGAACAGTGTAATTTTGCTGAGGTCAGTGAAATAATTTATATATATTTGTTTCAAGTATTCCGTTAGCGGAAGGTCATGGGTTCGATTCCCAATCCTCCCTCACAAAAACTCCGTCCAGTCACCAGAAGACGCCGCACGAAGGACCGTGTATTGGGGGAAACACATCCATCCTCCGTCAGTATCAGATGGTGATTGAGACAAACTGACCCTCTTTGTAGGCTGTTGCCTCACACGACACGGAAACATGGCAAAATGAACCACCGCACACCAATGGACTACGTATATGGATATGGATTGGACCAACGGCAGCTCTCTCCTCTACCTGCTCGGTATGAGAGAAATAGCAATAAGGATATAAATAGATATGATAATCGGCATAGTAGTGGCCAAGTGTACGAAGTGCCTAAAAAAAAGTGTTTAATCTTCAGGGAACTAGCGGACTCTGCCTTCACTTTCCTTTGATGGTCTATTTCTATGGATTCACACTTTCAACACAGAATTGCTTGCACGGTAGATTTGAACAAAGTTTTATTCTTATTCACTAGCAACTCGCGCATTTATTCTTAAGATTAAAAGTTTGTAGCTTAATTTATTGGTTTTAACTTAATCTAGCAACATAACAACGAGAATTGACATTGATCACAACAACCTAACGAAAACGTAGATTCGACACGATGGGTCACTGTGGGTCACACGCCTTACGACGACGGAGGATCGATCTGCACTGGTTCGGTTGGGGTATTTGATCAGAGCCAAGAATGTAGTGTGTCATCCCTCTCTCGTCCATGCCGGTCATGTATTGAGTAGATGTGGATGATGAACAACAGAGAACTTCGTCTCACACATGTTGGGTCACCTGGTCTATGTGTACTGACCAATCGATGGTTGATCGTCGAGTGACTACGTTGGTGATAGATGGGTGACAATCCACAGATAAGAGGACATGATATCCAACATCCTGCCCTCCGCAGAAATAACTATTTCTGGACCACGACGACTTAAGACCTCGATGAATGGTGGTGAAGATCTCGTAGATGAGCGACATGTAAAGAAGGAATCAACCGGTAGACCTTTTCTACTGAGTAAAGAAAAATGGACAGGTCCTCACCTGGACCCTCTGGATAGAGAGCCTTGTCAAACTAACGTCAAATTCGTCTAAACCTTGTCGAAAGCTGTGGGCAGTAATCCGTTGGTTGTTGTAGTTCTCGACAGTGTTGATTAGGCTGGACCCTTCGTTTTGAGGGCCTTGAATTAAAGTCGTCTACACCATTGTACTCGACGTTGGTCGACATACTGAAGTCGATGATGTTCAGTTGTTCGTCTGAAGAAACGTTTTACCAGACTGCGGAGGCGGTTTGTTGATGGGGGTTGATAGGAACAGGTAGGACACAAATTTTGGCCACAGGGCGGGTGAGCAAGCCTGATCTGGTCTGCAGCATAACGACGCGAACGATACCGTCTCGTCCGGGATGGAGCTTGTGGATTCGAGCGATGGGCCAACACATTGGCGGTTGATTTTCGTCCACAATGACAACCACTTGATTTTTCTTCATCTCTACCGGTGGTTTAATCCATTTGCTGCGAGGTTGCAACGCTTGTAGATATTCTACGTGAAAGCGTTTCCAGACGTCCTGAAGCATTTTTTGGATCTGCTGCCATTGATGGAGACGGTTCATTGGAATCGATTCGTAATCGAGGTATGGGACGGACTGCAGCGAAGATCCGACGAGGAAATGACCCGGCATTAGGGCCTGGAGATCCGATGGATCATCGGATAATTTCGTTAACGGACGAGAATTCAGACATCCTTCGATTTGAACCAAAAGCGTTTCCATGTCGTCAAAGGTTAATTTCCGATCTCCTAATACACGAACAAAATGTTTCTGTGCTGATTTAATCGCCGCTTCCCATAGTCCTCCAAAATGGAATCCACGAGGATGATTGAAGTGCCAGCGAATTCCGGAACTCGAACACTCATTAGCGTTTTCGCAGCTCGTTGGCAGAACCAACGAAATTCTTGCCGTTGTCAGTATAAATATCTGCACACAAACCACGGCGAGAAACAAAACGACGGAAGGCTTGGAGAAACTTAGCCGTACTGAGATCCACTACAAGTTCTAAGTGGACTGCCTTCGTACTGAAGCATACGAATACTGAAACATAGGCCTTCGGTGGCGCGTCTCGACGATGGCATGGATTCAAATAGATCGGGCCCCAAAAGTCGATTCCGACTACGGAGAATGGCCGCGATGCTGTGACACGTTGTGACGGAAGTTCGGCCATGAACTGTTCGATGGCTTTGGGTTTTGCTCGGAAACATGTCACGCAGTTGTGAACAATCCGCCGAGTAGTATTTCTGCCTCCCAGGATCCAAAATCGCAGCCGAAGAGTGTTGGTGAGTAGCTGCACTGCTGCGTGAAGAAGACGTTCATGCTGACTACGAACAAGAAGTTCCGTGAACGGGTGTGAACCTGGGAGCAGAATCTGATGGCGGGAATCGAAAGGTTGTGCCTAGCGATCAAGACGTCCACCGATACGAAGAACATCATCCGAGTCAATGATTGGGTGGAACCAACGAAGACGAGAGTGTGGAGAGACAGTTTGTTTTGCTCTGACAGCCTTCAATTCCGCTTGAAAGCTGTCCTTCTGGACCAAACGAACGAGAGTCAATTCAGCGCCAAGAATCTCGGTGGTAAATAGTGGTAAGGATCCGACTCGTGTAGATTTTGGTAGACGTAGATTATTGAAGTACCGCTGCCAGTACGCAGTGATCCGCAGCATATGTTGGTAGTTGGAGAATCGACCAACGTAATCTTCAACGAATGTTGGCGATGGTAACACAGTTGCAAATGAAGCCTTCCGTGCTTCCTTTTCCGCTTCTTCGTCAATACTTTTACTGATCTGAGCCATGATTCCTTTTCGTGTCGGAGCCATGAAGGTCCTTCCCACCATCTTTGGCACTGGAGAAGCTCCGCCGCTGGCAGTCCTCTTGAAATTATATCGGCGGGATTTTCAAGACCAGCGATGTGGTTCCATTCGCTGTTCTCAGTAATTTGCTGGATTTTTGAAACGCGATTGCCGACGAACGTGGACCATGTCGACGGTGTTGCCTTGAGCCAATTTAAAACGGTTGTCGAATCAACCCAGAAGTGCGCCTTAGAAAAAATACGCAGCGCAGCGGAGACCTTGAGGTAAAGTTCAGCGGCTAATAGTGCACCACAAAGTTCTAATCGGGGAATGCTTTGTTGCTTGAGTGGTGCGACCTTTGAGCGAGACGTCAGAAGTGCTACCCTGATTGTCCCAGAGGTGTTTGTCGATCGGATGTAAGCACATGTTCCGTAAGCAACTAAAGAGGCATCAGAAAAGATGTGCAGCTCAGCATAGGTTGAATCTGGAACCAAGATGAACCTATCAACGCGCAATTCATTCAAACGAGGCAGTTCAGAGTAGTATTCAATCCAGCGGCGCTTCATGTTATCTGGTAGCTCAATATCCCAGTCGTATGGCTTGTCATCTTCGTCCTTCGGACTCCAGAGTGCTTGCATGGAGACCTTGGCTACGACTACGACAGGTCCCACTAAACCGAGTGGGTCAAACAATTTGGCGATGCAAGAGAGAGAACTGCTCTTTGTAATTACAGTATCCGTGTTGAAGGAGGTTTTGGGAACAACGTACTTCAACTGATCGGAGCCGGGCTCCCAATGCAGACCCAGGGTTTTGATGGACTGGTCTTTAGCAAAATCTACCGACGGCTCTAAGGCACGATTAGCAGGAGAAACGCCTTCTAGTACTGCCGGACAGTTGCTCGCCCATTTCCGGAATTGCATTCCAGCTGAATTCAACATAGCGTCCATCTGCTCACGGAGTTCGATGGCTTCGTCGACAGTGCTTGCTCCGGAAAAGAAGTCGTCGACGTAAAAATCTTCGCTGGCCGCCCGAGCTGAGATTGGAAAGTTTGTTCCTTCGTCGAGTGCGATCTGTTTCAATACTCTTGTAGCAAGATATGGAGCAGAAGCCGTTCCGTAGGTTACAGTCTTCAGTTTGTAGATCTGTATTGGGTCTGCTAGTGATCGGTGCCAGAAGATTCGATGGAATTGGTAGTCTTCTGGAGACAGCAAAATTTGCCGATACATTTTGGCAATGTCGGCAATTAGCATGATTGGGTGCAAGCGGGATCGCATCGTGATTGCCCTTAAGTCTTCCTGTACGATTGGACCAACTAGCATAGCATCGTTCAAAGAAACTCCACTAGCGCTCTTGCCGATGTATCGAAGACGACACGAACCTTAGTGGTGGTACTCTCTTCACGAATCACTGGATGATGGGGAATAAAGTAAGCAGGCTCGGACGCTGCCTCCATATGGCCTAGCTCCTCGTACTCATCCATGAATTTCGTATATTCTGCAGCAAGCTGCTGGTCTCGTACCAGTCGATTTTCGATCAATCTAAAGCGATGAAGTGCAGTGCGCCTATTGCTTCCCACCTTCTTTAGCACGTCTTCCTTGAATGGTATGCGCATCATGTACCGTCCGTCTTTACAGCGAACTGCAGTCTCAGAGAAAAACGTCTCACAATAGGCTTCGGATGGAGAAGGAACAACTGCCGAATCACCTTCAATCATCCAAAAACGCTCCATGTTGCGCTGCAGCTCGGCAGACTACGGGGGACCTTAAGTGTTCTTGAGATGTTTTACCGCTAATTATCCAACCAAACACAGAATTAACAAGGCAAGGAAGCGACTCGCCTAATGGAATACGTCCCGCAACGCTGAACAAATCGAAAAACACTTCCGCTCCCAATACAACGTCGATGGTTCCGGATTGATAGAAGGACGGGTCGGCTAGCTGGATACCCGTTGGAAATGGCCAACTCGACGCGTCGACAGAAATTGATGGCAAATCGACAGTAACTTTGGGTAGGACAAAAGATTCGATGGTGGCGCAATAGTTAGTGATTCTGGATTTAATAGTTGACTGGAATTTACAGCGGACCTTGGTGGCCGCTTCACCGGTTCCTGCGATTGGCAAATTAACCTTGCTCAAGTGCACTTGCATTTGCTGAGCTACACGCTCCGTTGCGAAGCAACATTCGCTGCCTGAGTCCAACAAGGCGCGTACTTGATGCTCTTTCCCGCTTTCGTCTACCATGATGATAATCGCTGTAGCCAACAGGACCTTCGTTCGGGATCTGTGCAGAGAAGTGCAGCTGGTGACGCCCATGTGTGCTGCGGGGGTGGATGACATTACTTCATTGTTGCTGGATGACGAGTCTGACTGGACGGCGGATTCAGATTGACTACTGCCCTCCGATCTTGAAGCGTAGCACAATAATGTGTGATGTCGACCTCTGCACTTACGACAGCTACTTTCTGATGGGCACTCCATGGCCATGTGTCCTCGCCGAAGGCAATTCCGGCAAAGCCTGTTGCGTCGAATGGTTTGCTCCTTATCATCGATTGTCATTTTGGCAAAATCTGTGCATTGGTATAGAAAATGTTTGCCAGAGCATGCTAGACACTGCCATGATTCTTGCTGTGATGCTCCATAATTCGCTGAACGATATGTGTTGGGTTTTTTTGCTGGTACTAACATTTCCGCTGATTTAATGCTCATAGTTTCCAGTACATTGACTCGATGCTGCAAAAACTCGATCAATTGCTGAAATTTGGTCGTGTCGTTTGCCTCAGCGTACTCTTCCCAATCACGTCTAGTAACAGCATCCAGCCTTGTGCTGAGTAGATGAATCAATAACACATCCCAGTGCTCTGTTTGCTCTCCTAGCTGCTTTAGAATCTTTACATTAGCTTGGAACTTGTCAATAAGCGTGTGTAAGTCTAAGGCGGTTTCTCGCTTCATACAAGGGAACTCAAAAAGTGATTGAACGTAAGTACGTTTCAGGCGTCAAGTGTTCTGATAGTGGCCCACTAAAAGATTCCAGGCAACTGGGTACTGTTCATTGCTAATAGGAATCGTTTGAATTAATTCCAGTGTTTCTCCAGCCAACGAGGAGCGCAAATAATAAAATTTTTGTATAGTTGATAAGCTGATGGAAGTATGCACAAGTGACACAAACAAATCGTGAAAGTTGAGCCAGCTCTCAAAATTTCCATCGAAAATGGGCAGCTTAATATCGGGTAGCTTAACATGGCAAACTTGATTTTGGTCTGACGGTCGTGCTGCCGGCAACGAATCGTTTTGGTTCAGTTGAAGTAACGTACCCTTTGCCTTATAGTATAACCGCTCTACGTCTGTGCGCTCTTTCAGGTATCCTTCCAAAATTTCATCAACTTCTTCCAGCGTCTCAAGTTCACCCTGTACTTCATTAAACTCGTTCCACAATGCGATGAGATTTTCTAAGCGCACTGGCACCTTGCGCTTATCCCGATCGGCTTGATAACTAGTGACGAATGACCCAATCGCGGACAGGGATGCGAGGATGCTGCGTTTGCGGTTTTTCAAGCCTCGTAGTTTCCTCTCAGCAGCTGACATATTTGCAATCTTTGATGAAAATCTGCAACTAGGGAACAGCGTAGACCACACGAGACGATTTAAACTTGAAGGAACCCTAATTACCTGATATCAGGCAAATATTGCCTTGATTTTTAAGAATGGCTCCTCGTCGATTGCGCCAATCGCAGTTGACGGAAAATTATGCTTCTATTGGTATCGTCGTGGAAGTTGTTTTAGCTGTTTGTTGGTTGTAGAATATTCCTGCAGGCCACTGCTAGTCCTGATTATCAGTGGGTGAATTTCGTTGCTCAGCGTTACAGCATCCAAACAGCAGAAAAAGGTACATGCAAAAAAGGATCACTGTAGAACATTCCACATAACGATAGATTGCATGGAATTGCACTCACCTGGGTGAGGCATGAAAATGCCTGGTATTAATTCCAGTTAGAAACAGTGTGGACTGTGAGATGGCGCATTCGCCATACAGTTTGTACAAAAAGACTAGCAGAATCTTAATAATTAGATGATCAATGGAGACAATTCCCCTTTTCTGGTCTGAGCGGAATTTTCTCGACGCTCAATCCGGCTCGAAAGACCAATGTTTAATCTTCAGGGAACTAGCGGACTCTGCCTTCATTTTCCTTTGATGGTCTATTTCTATGGATTCACACTTTCAACACAGAATAGCTTGCACGGTAGATTTAAACAAAGTTTTATTCTTATTCACTAGAAACTCGCGCATTTATTCTTAAGATTAAAAGTTTGTAACTTAATTTATTGGTTTTAACTTAATCTAGCAACATAACAACGAGAATTGACATTGATCACAACAAACTAACGAAAACGTAGATTCGACACGATGGGTCACTGTGGGTCACACGCCTTACGACGACGGAGGATCGATCTGCACTGGTTCGGTTGGGGTATTTGATCAGAGCCAAGAGTGTAGTGTGTCATCCCTCTCTCGTCCATGCCGGTCATGTATTGAGTAGATGTGGATGATGAACAACAGAGAACTTCGTCTCACACATGTAGGGTCACCTGGTCTATGTGTACTGACCAATCGATGGTTGATCGTCGAGTGACTACGTTGGTGATAGATGGGTGACAATCCACAGATAAGAGGACATGATATTCAACAAAAAGTATTCCGTTAGACTGGATCCTTTCAAATTATTAGCTGATGTGATGAACATGAGCATCGTTGCAAACTCGGGTTGAGAATGGTTCATCAAGGTAAATGAACTGAAAAATGTAATATATTAAACATATTTTTTAATGAGATAATTAACAGAAACATCCAATGTGACATCACATGCATATCTAATAGTTAACATAGAAATGAGTGTACACGGGTAAAAATGCGGTACTCCAAACAAGGAAAAAGGTCATGATTTCGGGAATCATGAATCATTTTACCGTAACGCCAGCAGTGCGTTACTTTTTAATTCTATAGTAAAAAAAAAGTGTCACTTTAAATCATGAAATCATGAACCTAGATGCTGGAACAATTGAGGAAATTCATTAAAACATAAGCACTATTCATGGATTTCGTTACCTGTCATTTATGATTCTCTTCTTTATGAAAACATAAGCAGTATTCATGAATTTAGACACCTGTCAATTATAATTCCGATTTTGTTGCTGAAAAGTGGCAAGTTGAGCCATGACATGAAGCAGGATCATGGAATCATGAACTCAGTTCATGAAAACAATCATTATACGTCAATCTCAAAGTTCCAGTTTATATTTGTCATAGGTAAACAAATAACATGAAGCTTGTAATCATTTCGGCCTTTGCGTCGGTACTTTCGGAAAAAATCGTGTAGGATTGGTCCTTAGGTCACCAGCCCTTTACCCAGGGGAAACGGGTTTATAGAACCACTTCACTGGAGAAGAAAACATTTTAAAAATGTCAACCGTAACGAGTTCCACCAGGAACTCCACATCTCTAACAGAAACGCAAACATCCAGTGTTCAGGTTTGTACGCAAAATGTTTTTTCAAACATAAATCCGGATCATTAAAAAAATCGGATCAAGATCTTCAAATAGCTACAACAGATCGATTCAAATATTAACAAGATTGATTTGAGCACTTTCAAAACAAATGTCATTTCTGCTTCATAGCCAGCCAGCCTAGCACCAGAGGCAATAAATCATTTCCCCACGATTGATCTATTTATGCTCGAACCACCCACTGCTAGAAACATGCAAGGCACAGTAATCGGATCATTATAGATTATTCTAATAAATATAAATCCCCATACGTTGTTGCGACACTACTCCTGAGATGGGGCTTAAGGCCAGTGTGTGTGAGACACATTTTACACCAAGCTTGGGATCAGAAAAGCCGCCCTTCACACTTGCTATGGATTTCACAAAAGTCACATTAGCTCTCGGGCAATGCATTCAGTAGTGGATGTAATTTGTAAAATGCTCTGCGAATTAGCATCCGCGAGGTAGGCATTTCAGCATTTCAAGCGAATAAAGTCAGTAATTTTTCATTTTCGATCTGGGCACGATGGAAATCAGGCATTTGCCGGCAATTAACAACAGGTTCTAATTCGAGGAGAGGATTTTCTGTGGTGTAAGCTACGAACAGATCCTATTGACTGGTGCTGGCCGGCGGCATGTGCAAGTTGTGTTTCAAAAACTCACGGCGCACCCCGATCTGATGAACATCACCGCACCATGCGATCTTCTTAAGGTGATGATAGAAGTCCAAAACAAAATCTGTTTAAAACATGGAGCATAATATTAGCGTTAGCGTCAGCGTAGTTACGGTACACTTCGTAGATAGGATACTAGCAATATTCATGTTTTTTTCTTTGATAGTCTCATCTAGAATGCTTTTAGGAACAAGGCTTGGGAGTTAACCTTGAACTCTTCTGGAACAAGAATACCAAAACCATGAATATTGCTATTCCCGGCCACGCCCATCTTTACCTTAACTTGGAATAGGGGAAGGAAATGTTGATGTAACACTTACTTAATGAGAGGCCACCGACTCAGCGACGCCCTCATAAGTGCTACGGAGTTTGGGGTTGGGAAAGGTATTAGGTCAGGATTGGCCTGAAAAGCTGGTGATGGACCCAGAGCATTTGATGTTTAACTAGTTTAGATTTAATCTTTGGAATGCCGGCAATCAAAAGAATGAAACAATGCGTCATTAACAGTATAAACAATAGTTTAAAACATGGAGCATAATATTGAAAAACAAAAACGTTATCGCAAAAAAAAGTGGTATTAAGTGATGCTGCCGGTAGAGGGTCTAACCATCACCTTAAACGTGGTATGCACCAACCCAATGCCGAGCATCTGAACGTAACGCCTCCCGGCACTGACAAGCTTTCAAGCCGATGAGCTCCAATAAAATGTTGAAACGTCTTTTAGACGTGTCAAACGCGTCGAAGATCATATTTAATAATTAGCATATTATAGTAATTAATTACAACAATAAATATAATTTTTACGGCAAATAGGTTATGAGAATTTCTAGATTTGTCACCGTTCTTGGTAAGAACGGCACGCGAAGGTGGAAGAGTCATGCGAAAATTGATGCAAGTCCATGGTTCAGAAACATCGGCGTAACTAGGTTTATTAACTGCACTGGTGTTGTTCTGTAACTCGATACATAACTTGATGGTCTCTTCAATATCGATTTATGGAGAGTTGACTTTATCTTTTAAACTTACCTAACGACATTGGGTAAAAGAAATTACTTTGGCACTACCATGACTTTGAGATAGGGGGTTTTCAAGGTCGAATCGTCTGAAGCTTTGCAAAAAGAAGCGTTTCAATTCGAAACACATTAGGGGTCATTCAAAAATGGCGTAGTGTTTTAGGAGGAAGTTTCATGAATTTGTAACAAGCTTTCTATTATTTAATTTATTTAACTTCGGTTTTTGAACAATTTTCTAAGAAGTCAAACAGGTTTTATAGAGTTTTCAATTCCGAATTGCAACGCAATTATTATTTCTATAATTCAATGGTTATAGAAACGTGATATAGTTTGGTAAGGTAATGGAAAATCCATTATTTATCAACTTGAAACTTACAATGCTGTTCTGAGTAATAGCAGCGCATGTCGATTTTCATACAAAATGCCCAACTTTGACATGCTGTAGTTTTATTTCCTTTCAAGCAATCGAGCTGAATTTTCTCCACAGAACTACAAATATGATCAATTTTGTAACTACAAAATTTTCAGTTTTTTCTAAGTCCTTGCCGAAAAGTGAGACACTAGGTGAAATTTTTCGAAAAAATAGCAGTTTTTCATTTAAAAATTTTTCTTCTACAAATATTTTAAACATTTTCGGTTTAGGTGTAGGTTTGATAAGTAGGAGGAGATTGTTCCAATCGTAAGTGATATACAATTTAAAACTATAATGTCAAGCCGAAATTCAAATTTTTAAAACTGCTATTTTTTCGAACAATTTCACCTAGTATCTCACTTTCCGGCAGGGGCTTAGAAAATTTTGAAATTTTGTATTTACAAAATTGGGCATATTTGTAGTTCTGTGGAGAAAATTTTAACTCGATTGCTTGAAAGGGAACAAAACAACAGCATGTCAAAGTTGAGCATTTTGTATGAAAATCGACATGCGCTGCTATTATTCAGAACAGCACTGTATATGTTAATAAGAAATAGATAGCTTCATTTTGTCAAAAGATAAAAATATGTTCATGAGGGCAAATATTAACAGTATTAAATAAAACAAGATATTTATTCAATTAATTATGCGGTCAATATTTAAGGAGATCTCTTCCCAATCAACTCCTCATTCATTTCTTTTGATACATCAATGCTTTTAAAAAATACCTGGATAATAATGAGGGCATCAAATTCAAGCGTTATAAAAATCACCTCATCATTAAATTTTCTCGATCGCTCGATTATTTGCACGGATAAAAATCTGATTCCCTAATCATGATTTACAAGTCATGAAATTCAAAATTTGGTTAGGTCATGATACCAGGCCCACAAATCATGGTTTTTGTAGTCATAATCAACAAGTTTGCCTAACATTCAAAGAAATTCAAGGTGTTAATAATATTTTTAACTGTATAGAAAAAATACCTTTTCAGCTACAACCTTAAATTTAACACAATGATCATGTATTTTAATTGCTATTGCCAGATCAGCTGCACTTACATAAGGGACCAACCAGATGACTGCTTGCGACAGACACCCTCAGTGCTGGTGATTTTTTATTTTTAGGCAACAATAGCGTGCCTGCCACGTCAGAATGCAGACCATCACATTTAAAACTGGCCCACAGTAGACCGGATATACCCCTGCATCTACCCAGTTCATACAGGAAGGTGTAGAGGCGGTAATTTTATGTCAGAGAGGCTTGCTGTTTGGTTAGCAGACATAGGCGTAATCGAAGGCGTGCTATAATGGTAGAAGCATGGAAGTGTAGGGAAACGGTTTTTTGTCCATCTCTGGTTCTAGCAAATACTATGAACCTGTGGGGTGCGGACTCTCATGTTTAGGTTGTTCAAATTGAACACAATCTTTTCCACGAGTGCTAACCGTTGTTCGTTTGCTTGTCTCGCAGGAAATCTCATTTAAAGTGCACTATTAAAATGTTTCACACAAAGCATCATCAGTTCAATGCAGGTGATTTACTTAATAGACAGACTTTATCTGGAAGTTTATGGCCGCATGTTAATTAGAAACATATCTGAGAAAAGTTGTTAAAGACTTTTGTATAATTTGGACCAAGCACCAAGCAGTCTTTGTGTTGCATAAATTGTATGACATTTTTTAGAGTGACGAAATCATGACCGAATACTCCCAGGCATAGGGTAGGTGTACCAGTTATGGCCATAGTGGTTCCCTATTTAGCCATACGTGTTAACTTGAATTTCTTCACATTTTGAAAAGTTTTGTGTGTTTTAGCAGTAAGATAAAGGATGTATCTAAATGTTAAAACATTCAAAAATATAAAAATTGTGAATGTTACCGAAATTTCACATATGGCCAAATAGGGAACCACTATGGCCATAACTGGTACACCTACCCTACTCGGATTATTTTTACGAAAATTTTTGTTCGGCAGTAGCCTGGTTGCTGTTGATTCAGTTCGCACCACCCCGCGCGTGGAAACGAATCGATACTATGAATGAATAGACTGTGATGGATTTAGAGTGAAAGATACAACCAAGTGAAATATACAACTACGAAGTACAATGAAAAAGGGACGGGCCTGGGATTCAACCCTAGTCCATCAATCCCGTCACAATAACCATGGATTTTATAATTTAAGGTGAAGATGATGTTTATGTTTTTTTAACCATCATCACAAAATATATGAGTTTGTGAAAAAAATTCATAATACAGACTGTGAAATAACAAACTGAAATAATAGGCTTTTTCTATTGTATCTTGACATTGAACGCGATGACACATCTATTTGATTTGTTGCAAACCTTTACGATGTTTTACGAAAAAAGTTTGCTGAATATTACTGGTACTTGTTCGCTCCAAAAACTACACTTATTCACAATATTATGAATGATACAAAAACAATTACAATAATTACAAAATTTCTTCTACAGTTAAATAATTGTCGCAATGACTGATAAATTTCTTAGCAAAGAATTTGTCATGGTGTCAATTATAAATTTACATTTCATTTTGATGTTTTTTTTTTTTCAAAGGACTACGACATGTTTTGGAAAACATACAATTTAAACTTTTTTTATTGGAGTACACAAGAAGTCAACGTAATCATCAATCATTACTTTATCCATTTAAATGACTCTAATTCTATAGGTAGTGCAATAAAGCAAGAGATTTGCTTTGGCCAAGTTTCGATGATTTTAGCATGAGACGAAAGACAGTGATTTGAAAATATTCTCATATATGAGGTTAACAAAATTGTGGAACTTTTAGATTTTTCTTAGATACCAATATTACATCTAAATGATGTCGCGAATACTGAGAAACTCTCAAAGCGCAAAGCACAAGTTAAAATTCTTTAAAGTTGAAGAATGTCTAAATAGTATCAAAAGAAGCCCCGTCTAATAGTAACGCAATATTTCAGAATTTGTAAGGGATCGTTGTAAGATTCCCATCGAGTGAAGGTGCACCTTGCTCGATACGCCAATGTCTGGCAGAACTCTGTTGCGACGGTTGTTAGCTCGAGGCTAATGATAGCTTTTGCATCTCAATTGAGATTCTCGTTGCCTGTCCGCGTGGTATCATCCATTGGAGATCATCATAATCTACCCAGCCATCAGCGTTAGATCCTGTTGCGATAGATTCCCGCGCCCGTCACTTGCGGTGGCATCGATTTGTTCGAATATTTGTGGCGATACCATTCCCATAACGGATATTACAACATTAGTCAGCTTAATGCGCCCGCAGCTAGAAAAGATGAAATGTCAAACAAACATGCACTTGAGAGTAGTGCAAACACGCACAATGGCAGGTTTAGACTCCATTCCGATCGACCGATTTCAATTTCAATGGCTCTAATGGATGGCGAAGGTGCGAATTGACACTCATCGTTGAAGCTCACTTATAGAGTAAGGTGGGGTCAAATTTCAAACATTAGTAAAATATTCAGTAGTGCAATGAAAACAATAACAGTTGAAAAGAAATAAATATCACATAATGAAACTTAGTTTAAAATTAGTTAAACAAATTGAAAATTGATTAGCTAAACGACCTCTTTAGTTCAATACTAGCGTGGAGCAAAAGTTCGCTGAGTAAAATACATAATATTTACATTTTTGTTACAACCACTTGATACCAGTTAATTTAGATCGGAAATTGACCAAAAATGGTTTCAAATTGAGCTTTAAATCTCAAAAACAAACCATTGTACCACTTTACTCTAATACCATAATTCTACATCAATGCGCGATTGAGATCCGCCAAAAGATGTCGAAACGGCACACGTTCGGCTGATTTGTGGCTTCCGTCAGAGTTAAAGAATCGTAATTAATTTCCGAAGTTGTTTTATAAGCCTCACCGAATCTGTCTCGAAGAAGGTGACGATGATGGTGCTTGCTTTTAACTGGGATGGTATGCTTTTACCGCTGGGCACGAGTTATTAATTTGTCACGAAGCCGCACTTAAATGTAAGCCTTCAACTGCATTTGCAGCAGCATCCGATAGAGCAAGTTTAATTGTGATGACTAATTCTATCGCCTGAATGGTTATTACAACGCGAAAGCTTCTTGATGGGAACTTTGGTGAACGATCACGAAATTTTCCAGGATTGCCATTTCGGTGCAACTATTTCATGCTTCTGTTATGGTTGGAGGAGCAGCAAGAGCGGCGTCTTATGCACTGCCTAGAAGACATTTGAAACTGATTTGTTTTAAACGGTTTTACACAAATGATAATTGCTTACAACAATTAGACAGATTGTTGCACTAAATGCCGTTGAATTAAAAAAAAAAGACGGACCGTAGATTAATGAATAACTAAACAGTTGCCCGTTTTTACTAATATGCAAATGAAATGCTACCAAGTAATACACATTACACGCAAAGAAAAAATAACACGCGATTTTGTACAATTCTTTCTAATTTGTTCTCAACTTTAACATACACCTTTTTAAGCTTTTTCATTGACGTGAGCGTTGAAAAACATAGAAAAACATAGATTATATATCTTGATGATCTTATATACCGAGCATGCAGCACAGGACTTGAACTTTCGTGTAAAACTTAGTATAACATATAGTATTTCCCTATTGTGTCATATAAAATTGTCATTGATTTAGTCGACAAAAAATGGTCACATCAGAGGCCTTTCTGGTCATTTTGAATACAGGTGACATTTTAATTCTAATTTCGTTTTTGGTTCCAAAGACCGATTTTTATTATTTTAAAACGCACAGTACACGTTCATTACTACATATCATTTGTTCCAGCAAATTGTTACTTTAAAGTTGGAACATCCTAAACATATTGGATCCATTTTAAGTTTAGTTCAGTAGTTTTGTTCAACTTTTCTTCATTTGATTAATCCTACAGATAGAAATTGTTGAATTCTCCGGAACACCTCCAATTTACTATAAAGTGACCAATTCGTATCTCAACGGGAACGCATTTTAATGATGCATTATGTTTGATATCAGCTCGAGAGTTGAAGTTGGATTAATATCCAACAAACGTATAGCCGGGTTTTCCAAGTAGTAATTCCAAGTGGTTACTTCCGGTACTTTCTAATCGGTCCAAAACTCTCATATTGAATTAGAGAAAAAAAAAATACTTTGACTATGAAGATGATTTTTTAGAACAAAAGTGTCTTTGAGTTAATTGTTACATATGATAAGGACTACATTCTGACATTAAGTGGCATTAGGGTGGTCCAACAAAATACGGAAATATGTTTGCCAACTTTTACGCTTTTCAAGTTAGCGCTTTGAAGTGTTCTAGGAAGTTGTTCTTTGTTTCAACTCACCTGGTGTTGACAGAAATGACCAGTTGAAAATGTTATCGGTTCTTCCTAAGTCGTGGTCCATAAACAAAATTGTCGAGGAGTTCGAGGCACAAATTTACATGGTAAGACAAGTGAATAAACTTGTGAATGAACAGGGCATTCTATGCACCACAAGAGCTCGAAGTGGGCATGGAATTAGTGAAACAGATAAACAGGTGGTTATTGATTTCTTTGATAGTGATGATATTAGTAGGCCTATGCCAGGAGCCAATGACTTCGTTTCTAAGTACCGAAATGGTAGTAAAGAACAAGTTCATGATGTCACTTAAAGAGGCGTTCATGATTTTTGAAGAAAGATGCCAAAATGTAGAAATTGGTTTTACTTTGTTTACTGTGTTGACGCCTAAACATTGTAGGCTTTTCAATAGCACAGGAATTCACAATGTTTGTGTGTGCACATACCACGAAAATGTGAAATTAATGTTTAACAGTTTAGGAATTGTCTCTCAGGCAGAATATAGTGAAAAACTGTTATGCGATGTTTCAGTAAGAACGACTGATTGTTTTTATTTTCGAGAATGTAAAAATTGTAATTCCAAAGAAAATATTACAGGAGAACTAATCTCGCTTTTAGAGGAAAGCGACAAAGAAGATGTAGTTTTTCAGCAATGGCTCACCACCGATCGCTGTAACTTAGAAGCTATTATAAAGCCTGTTGAAGAATTTGATCGTATTTCGTGGAGAAAGTTGATAAGCTCATTTACATGATTTTATCTGCAAAGAACAGTCTTCTTTTCTACGAAACAAAAAAGACTCCTTAAAACAAGGTGAAATACTGGTAATTAGCGACTTTTCTGAAAATTATAGTTTTATCATGCAAAACGCTGCTCAAGGATCACTGGAATAGTTCCCAAGCAACGATACACCCATTCGAGATTTACCATAAAAAAGATAATAAATTGGAAAACGTTAGTTTTATTATAATATCAGAAGTGTTGACCCATGGCACAGTAACAGTTCAGCTATTTATTTCAAAATTGATAAATTTTGTTGAACAAAAAAAAAATTCTCAAAATTTATTTTTATGTCAGATGGAGCTTCAGCTCCTTATGAAAATAAAAAAATTGCCAGCTAATGTAATTTCAAGAAAATACATGGATTGGAAGCAGAGTGGCACTTTTTTGTCACATCCCATGGCAAAGGCCCCATGTGACGCAATTGGTGGCACTCTCAAGCGAATGGCAAAAAGAGCAAGTCTTGCAAAAGACTATGGAAATGCAACCGCAACTCCGCGAGAACTATTCGACTGGGCAGTGAAACGAACTAAAATGTCGGAGAAATTGGTGGAATTGTTTGATAAGGTTAAAACTGTCCCTGGTACCCAAAAATATCATTGTTTTATGCCTATTGATGATACACAAATTGCAGCCAAACGGTATACCAATTCATAGGATGAACCTAAAATATTCAATTTATTCAGTAAAGCCCAAAAATAATGTAAATATTCATGTGCAGATACTACGTTTTAGGATGTATAGCAATAATAAAAATAGTAATGCATGATAAAAACAAACCACGCCTTTTTTTCATAAGCATAATATTGACCCTTTCCAGACATAAGATTGGCTTTGACCAAATATAAAATGAAATATTATTGTGATATCTTTCCAACCATAAAAAAAACCCATCGGATTGTTAGACGGAGTTGATTTTCTCATAAGTGGTTCGGTGCGAGATCAACTACTCCCAATAAAACAAATATAATCTATTTTGTGATTAAAACTCATTTATAACTTGAAAATGTGATCATACTAGACTATTTAAAGCGAAATAAAAATAAAATAAAAAATTCATTTTGAACTTAAAAATTCGATGTTAGAAAAACTCTTTTCCCTAAAATATGCCCAATTTGCAATGTATGGACGACTTATAGTATATTTAATAACGAAACTTTTTGCTTAAGGATGATCAAAATCTGAAATGGCCATTTTTTTTTAAATCGACTTTAACCGACTTTAAATTCCAAAGGAAATCATAGAATCCAGGATGTCAGAACTCACTAAATACCTGAATTCCCTTCGACAACCCGGAATTCTTAGGAAAAAACATAGTTATCGCATTTCCATACACGGAAAATACAAATTCCTACGGTCAGTTTATCACAAACTAATGCCCTATGAGTTTACTCATTTTTCTGATGGACTAAAAAATAATACTTGAAAACTAAATCAGTGAAAATGCCAATTAATTTTCTTTGCATTTGGGAGTTTGAACTAAAACCAATAAAATTAATCAAAACAAAAGAAAATTATACCAATAAATTGGTTTTCGGGTTTCATCCTAAGGAATTGCTATCTGGTAAATACCATTTTCACAAATTAGGTTTCTGGGTGATATTAATCACCGCGAATCTTTCCAAACGAGGCAAAGGAAGATCTCTATCCAACAGTCCTAGAGCTCCAAATATTCATGTGCAGATATCAAGGCTCCGATTCCAAATAGAAAAACGTTTGAATATCCAGTCTCCCATAAGGTACCCCAGGGCAAGTGAGACATAAAAATAGTTCAATATAATTTTCAAATGTCAACATTTTTCAAATCTAACTACACAATCACGTTTTGGCAGCATTTTAGCTGGTGTGTGCATGATATTGATCAAATAATTCTGAAATTGTGAAAACCTTAGAAGAAAATTTTAGAATGACCCATTACACGCAGCTAAACGGGGCAAGTGGGACACACATCCATGCGTCAATCCACATCAGTAAGTCAACCATTGCAATAATAGGATTAATAAATCAAAGATATTTAATTTTGAGTACATTTTTGTTGTATATAAGAAATCAACCATAAAATACGTAACGCTTTAGGAAGAAAACGTTGACATACCATACGACATACATAACATCGCACTTAATATAAACTGACATATCCTCATTAAAAGTGTAAAGAGGAATAAAACATATTCAAAATATTACATTCATAAGTTATTAAATAAATAGTAGCACATAAACTTCCAATAGTTGACGAAGTTTTAAATATGTTCTGCTATTATTGAAATGCATGGCAGAAAACCACTTCATGGGATTGAATTGTATTCCGTGACTTCTAAATTTGGTAAAAAAAAAAACAAATAAAGTTAAAGTTAAATTAATATACAAAAATAATTGTTCTTATGATGCATTTCCAATTTTATTTCTATACTAGTGGTCCCGGCAAACTTCGTCTTGCCATCAAGTAGGCTGTTGAAAAAACGTTTTGGAACCCATACAAAATGACAGTTCTGTTCACTCTCATTTTTTCGACTTTCCCGGTGAATATCTTAGGATTTTCATACACACAAACACGTCGGAACCCTTGACGAACAAAACGGAGAAGAAATCATCCGAATCCGTTGACCCGTTCGTAAGCCATTTCGTGACATACAAACAACATTCCATTTTTATTTATATAGATTTGTTCAATTTTGAATTCGTATTTCAAAAAAAGAATAGAAGAATTACACATTTTTTCTCCCTCTTATGCAATGACGTAATTTGAGATTGATCGTTTTTGATAAAAACCATTTGTTTGAATACACTAGAGCAGCGAGCTCGATTTGCGCACGAGGGTCATCTACACCTAATACCTTCAAGGCCGTTGAGAGACCACTTAGCGTCCACGTAGGGACTTCAAATTTTTACATGAAATTTTTCTTACTAAGACGAGCACTTTACAATGACGATCTCATAACATTTCACATTTTCGAAAAATAAGGGACGGTCTAATGTCCAAGGAAGTCCAGGAAATTTCCATTACGAAAAGATCCTGGACCAACCCGAAATCGAACTCCGACACCTTCAGCATGGCTTTGCTTTGTAGCCGCGGACTCTAACCACGCGGCTAAGGAAGGCTTGTTTGATGTCACATGCCAAAATTCGTTGTATTGTTGTTTGCCCCAATTCAAATATAATTCTTCACAACTGTGTATTCTCTCATCACGATTCCAAATAATCTACCTGACCTTTGCCAGATATAATGCCCGAGCATCGAGAGCCACAGAAATATTGTTGTCCATCACCTCGGAGACAGAAGTAAAGCACATAAGCCACATGATTTTTGTCAATTCAACTTTTGGCATGACTCTTCGTAATTGTGCTGATAAGTCTCGCCCGCAAAGTTCAAACGTGAATACGTATATGACCATCAAATCCGATGCTTTCCTTAATGAGATGTTCGGACGTCGCTGACACGAAAAATTGGTTAACGCACTGGGCAGATCAACTGCCTCTGGCTATTTTACCATGCGAGGTATGGATTCAACAGCACTAATTGCATCACCAATTAATACCAACGGAGCGCAACTAATTTAAGAAGCTCTGATATGCGACCGGTGCCGTTTCCACGATAAGGGCACTGCTGGGGTCGGCTGGCAAACCAGTCGACTCAAGCTTCGGTAGACTGATTGATTCTGAGCCATTTATCGCTCGTTTCTTCACGCTGTCCAGAGTAGCTATATGGCGGGATGCTTAAGCTGGCTTTCAATGGCGCGACGCGACTGGTGTGGAACATTACGATTTCTGGGCTAGCAATCGGCATGTCCGTGCAAAAGATCGTTAGGAGGGATGAACGATTGGTAGAAATGTAAATAATGCATACATTAGTGAGAACTACATTCCATTCAAGGTAATTGATAGAAAGGTCTCCATCTTTTTCTTTTTATTGGCACTACGTCCTCACTGGGATAGAGTCTGCTTCTCAGCTTAGTGTTCTTTTGAGCATTTCCACAGTTATTAACTGAGAACTTTCTTTGCCAAAGTTGCCATTTTCGCATTCGTATAGCGTGTGGCAGGTACGATGATACTCTATGCTCAGGGAAGTCAAGGAAATTTCCTAAAATAATGGTCCCCAAAAATGTTTTTAGATCTTAGAATTTCATGTGAACAAAAAAAACAGTTTAATCATCGATAGGGTGCCATTAGTGGACTACCTAAGCTATAAAAAACCATAACAAAACAACGAACAGCCTTAACAGAGATCTTTTGGCGTCAACAGAAAGATTTCAACCTCTACTATATGGAACAAATATGAAAAAGTGATAAAACTATGTTTTTAACATGAAATCGCTTGAGCCACTATTGGTACACGTGTTCCAGTAGTTGCGCTAGTGCTCCAGTAGTAGACGTTCGGGAATGATACAAGGAATTTTGAACAAAATTGTAAATTTTTACATAGGTTAAACATTTTTCCCACAGAACAGCAACTACTATCTTTCGAATGAAGTGTAAAGATCATCTCCGGGACTTTTCTTCATTTTTATACATCCATTTAAAAAAAATGTTTTCATCCGTTGATCCACTACTGAAACACGACGGCAACTAATGATGAAAGGGAGCAAATGTTTTGCATAAACTTAATTATTTATATGACTTTTTGATAAAATAAAAAGCTGAAATTTGGCATATCGGCTAAACTAGACGTGATCTATCCATCATAAATAGCATGTCGTTTTTATCGAAAAAAGTACGTTTTATTGCATAGTCCAATCTACTGGTATATTACAACCAGTGGTACTGGCACCCTAGGTTTTAAAAACTTCATGGGCACTTCAATGGGAATGAACCATTTCGCATAAAGACGTTCCGCATAAGGACGTTTGCGTACACTTCAGGTTAATTATGAGAACTCCAAGTCTGAAAGACTTCCTGTAAGAGCAAGTATTTCCCAAGGCAGCATATTGGGATGACACAGGCCTCTCCGACAGGACGAAGCCTGCTTGCCATTTGTATTAGATTGCTATCTATGGCATTTGTTCTAATTGGTACCATGTGAGACGCAGTACAATGTGTTCAACCAAGATTTGTTTTTCAAAGATTTTCATTCGATCCTTATAAATGGATTTACTACAGAGCTTTTAGCAACCCACCATTATAAACTTGGCAATCATTATGCCCTACAGAACATTTTTCCCTTTCGTCTATCCGAATGCAAAGCGGTATGTCTCTAATGCTGCGCGCTGTTTCGTTGCTTGTTCTGAATGATGCTTTGAGATAGAAGTGTGTGGCTCTTAGACCACTACCACACCACTTTTATTTTCTTTCAGCTTCCTTTGCCGCAATCTGCCGGCAACCAATTTGTACTAACTAATAATCGTCGCACATTATAGCTATAGTTTTGTCTCCATCGTTTCGCTCGCTCTCTCATCTACTCACCACTGGTAGTGAATTTCTCGTGATCGCACTTTTTTGCACAGTGGCTTGTTTCCCAGCAGCAAAGAAGCGGCTACACTGCACTGCTATCGAGGTGGGTGTACTAGTACTCTCACCTGATGGGCAGGTAGTGCACACGGCGCATATGGGAGTAATTTGGAAGAATCATGACCAATATTATTATTTGCTTTTAATGGTCTTCTCATACTCGAATAAAAACATCATCTTAACTAGGAATAGTTTATGACCGTTGTATGGCATACCAGTGAGTAATTGTATCGGAAAGCATGCCGTTATGGACAGCTTTTAGGATGCCAATTGGTAAGAATATTGTTACAACAGAAGGCAATTGTTTTGTTTGAGGTAAATTACAACATTTTCAAACAAAGTGGAACATTTTCAATGCATGAATAGTGGTTTCTAATATTCATGAGCTAATGAGAATTGAGTTTCGTTGATGCGTAATTACATTAACATTTTTTTACGTTAACTACGTCCTACGGCAATATACTGGGTGTCAAATGAAAATTTAAAATTTTGCGACCGTCACGAAATTGTGTCAGATTTTCAAGGCTAATAACTCAGTCATTAATCGATAAATTTTCAATATTTTCCCACCAATCGGTCGAAAATGTATTCAACAATTTTCTCGAAAAGAGAAAACTATTGATTATCGACAATAAACTATTGAAAATTGGGAAAATGTCGATCCCTTTCTTACGCAACCAATCACGTTCAAGCAGTTTTCCACGCTTCTTTTGCGTTCCGCTTCGCACTATAAAAGTAGATCGATTCCTGCTTCTTCGATCATCATTCTGAATCGCACGACCGTACAGGTCGTGTTTTTCTTAGTTGTGAAACACAAGTTCAAATTCTTTTTCATTCGTGTGCGCAGTGCACTCTCTCGCGATTCCCCGTTCCCGCGACTGCTCCCCGGCGCTAGCACACCTGCTTGGTGTGGCTGGCGAGAAAGCCTCCCTGCAGCAAGCAGCAGCAGTCCAGCCGCGGCCCATAGTGATGGGTCGGAATTGAAAACAGAAGGCGGATTCTGCCTCGATCCCTGCCCCGCTGGCTGACAATGGGCAGACAAGCACGCCGAAACTCGCAAGGAACGAGGATGCCAACCCGGCGGCGTACAGCAGGTTGCTGGCAAACAACCAGTTTGCCTCCCTGCCTGCGGACAAGCCCCCCTGTTCACCGCGTCGAAGGACCTCTCGGCGCTGCGGTCCGAACTAGCGGCCCTCAACATCAGGCCGCTGTTCAAGCTGTGCCACTCCCGCCACCTAAATCATGTGCGCCTCCGGCGCCGATTTCGACAAGGCCGGCAAGCTACTGAAGGCAAAAGGGGTGGAATTTTACAATAGCAAGCTGATGAAGGTTTTCGTCCGAGGGCTGCCGGAGTACACCCCGGAGGCCATCGTCGACGAGATGAAGGCGGCAGGGCTGAAGCCGACGAACGTGTTCCCCATCCGGCGAGCGCAAGGAGGAAGACATCGGGACCAGCGCTACCTGGCCCATCTGGAGAAGGGGTCGACCACCATGGCGGGCCTGACGAGGGTGAGAGCGCCTTTCAACATCGTTGTTTAATGGGAGCGCTACCGCCCGAAAAAGAGAGACGTGACGCAGTGTGGCAACTGCCTTGCGCTCGGTCACGGGACGAGAAATTGTCACATGAAGCCCCGCTGTGGCAAAGGTGCCGGCG
Source organism: Aedes aegypti (assembly GCF_002204515.2). Taxonomy (NCBI): domain Eukaryota; kingdom Metazoa; phylum Arthropoda; class Insecta; order Diptera; family Culicidae; genus Aedes; species Aedes aegypti. The sequence continues at coordinate 366,112,270 of NC_035108.1, read as the reverse complement.
CGCACGCCACGACGACATGCCAGCCGATGGAGGGCACCGAACCGGAGTGTGCCAACTACGGTGCCATCCACGAGGGCAGCAGCCGTAATTGCCTCAAACGAACGGAGTTCCTGGCAATCCGCCAGCAAGCATCCGCCAAGAAGCTGGGACGGCAACGCCAGCGCCAACCACCCCCACCGCTGACTGAGGAGCACTATCCGACGCCTCACGGCGGCAGGGGCAGTTCATCCTGGCTGGCGACATGAACGCAAGGCACCAGACATGGGGAAACTCCCGGTGAAACAGGAATGGCCTCATCCTGCAACAGGACCTGGAGGAAGGCCACTACGCCATCCTGAGCCCGGATTCACCCACCCGCCTGAGCCGGTCCAGGGCCCACTCATTGACGGCAACATCTCCCAACCGATCGTTCACCAGGACCTCAGCTCGGACCACTACCCGATGGTGGCAGAAGTTGGTTCCCTAGTCAATTCCAGCGGTGTGTCGACGCCAACATCCGGTACGAGACTCCTCTGGCGTCCGTGGAAGATGTCGACCGACAGCTACAGAGCGTCGAAGAGGCCATCTCCGTGGCCCGAGAGCAGCATGTGCCAGCATCTGGTCAGGTGAGCAACACCCTTCCTATCATCGTGTTACCAAAGATCTCATTCGTTTACGGAACACCAAACGCAGGCAGTACCAACGCACTGGTCTGTCCGCGTTAATAAGCGAAGTCAATCGCATGTCCAAAATAATCAGGGTTGACCTCAGGAACGATGTTTTTTTTCAAAAAGATCCGCTCTCTCCCAAATTGTGCTAGGTCATTCTGGAAGATGACAAAACTTTTAAAAACCAAACCCAGACCAATTCCACCGTTGATCCCATTAGACAACACCGACTCTAAGGATCACTTGATAACCCCTGCGGAGAAGGCTGCTGAGATAGGTCAGTATTTCGTCAGCTCCCAAAATCTAAGGCTAGACATGCCTAGTCTACACGAAGCTGCTGTTTCCGAACACGCAGCTAACCTACACCGATCTCCCAACGACTTCTCGGAGGAGTTGGAGATCACTGTTAACGAATTGCTGGCCTATCTCAAAACATCAAAAAACATGAAGGCCCCAGGTTTCGACAACATCCTGAACTTGGAGCTCAAGCAATTGAGTCTCCAGTTCTATCAACATCTGGCACTTTTCAATCAGTGCCTCTGACTTAGCTTTCTTTATCAAAATTGTCATTTTCGCATTCGTATATCGAGTGGCAGGTACGATGATACTCTATTCCCAGAGAAGTCAAAGAAATTTCTGGGAATCGAACCCGGACATCTCCAGTTTGACTTTGCTTTGTAGCCGGCTAAGGAAGGCCCCACTTTAATAAAAATAATTTCAAATACAGCTCATCCAATACTACTCTTGTGTTGGTAAATAAAAAGTTCAACTTATAAATTAAATAAATTTTCAAAATTTATCACTTTAAAACAAGAATTGTAAATATTGAATGAAAAGAGATGAAACATCAGTGAAAATCCCACTTCCACTAATCTCTTCACATTTATTCATCAGTTTCTGATGCCTTCTCAACATGCGGTATACTATTCACTATGTTTAAAAAATACAGCAGGACAAAAAAATTCAAATTCAAAAATTTGAAATTATGTTCACGAATTCGTTCCAGTTACTCCTCTGTGAGCCAATGTTCTTGGGCCCTGTGCGTTTGTATGCAGACCTCAACATCGGGGGGTGGCTTTTCCCGAAGGCTTGTACCTGTGTTGAGGCATCATCGCCCGAATGACTGGTAGTCATCGGATGGATATTGTTTGCATGTACCCTACAGACGTATTAATAATAATCTGTATTTCTCTGTTTTTTTTTTTGCTTCAAATTATAATTTTGCTAGTAGACGGCTACTCGCTAGTGCTAGGTTACTATCGTACCGACGATTCGAACCGAACGGTAAAGGAGCTGATTGGCGCACTGCATTGAAGAGGGTATATATTACGAACGGCGGTCCTAATAATCATATCATATTGTTTTGCGTCTTCCAGTGATCAAGATCTATCCGGTGCTGTTCAAAGTATATTGCGGTGTCCTGACGGGATTATTAGTCGAAACCTAGAATATCCTTTTCTCGTGTCGTAGTGACTTTTCAATTTGTTTTTGAAAATGAAATTCGTAAGTGTCCAAGAAAATGGTTTCAAATTTAGCAGAAGAAATATGTGTTCAAAGGACTTCTCAAACGTGGTGTAAAAGGACTCTGAAATATGAAGAAGTAGTGCATTGATGAAAAAAAAAAGCTTTGAGGAATACGCAGCACAGAACGCATAAACTCTTGTACATCCCTTAGAGCCGGAGGTTTTTCGCAGCTGTTATCCATTGCCAACTAGAATAAACCTCATAGTTATCCATAAGAATCGAAATTTGTGTGAATCTGAGAAACGAAGAAATTCATCGAATTTTCAAAAGGATAAATCCGGAGGACGAAAAAAAAATACGAGCTGAAAACATGATCTATTGATCACCATAAGTGAGCGAGCAGTCGGTCAATTTTTCAGCGTAAACGGGTGACTGGTTCTCGTTCTCCAGACTTGTGCTCTTGAAAATATCAGGTGCGGCTTGGATCAATCTTCACCAACAACACCTTAAAAACTGAGCATCCGTTTCAAGTTCGGTCATAATATAGAGTACAGCCAAAAAGAACTAAATACAAAAATTATATAATATCGTTAAAAATACAAAAAATTCAAGGTTTTCTTATAGAAGATGAAAGATTCTAATAAAAAGACTGCAAAAGAACCTTGCAATTTCTATTTTTGCTACGACATTATATACTGATTGTAAGGTATATTCGAGAATTGTAATGAAATTTTACAGCCATTTTTTGAGGTGTAGGATGCTGCGAATATAAGCTCAGAATTACAAAATCGATTCGACATTATTTTTTTTTTTTCAAAATATGGCCTATAAAATTTAGTCGCACAAAATGAATGATTTCTTGAAGAGGAAAAAGGAGTACAGTAAGCATTTCATCAAACATAAATAAGAAAACACAAGGAAAAATTTTGAAAAGTTTTTCAGTTTAGTTCTCTCACTTTTCGGCGATTATTTCTTGCACACTTATTTTTTCAATTCTTTTATTAGTATCATTTTAAACATCACACCAGCTGGACTAAATTGGTACCGGCCTGAAAATTTATTAGAAGATCAAAAGCTTATTCTAAGGACAAAGTTTCGATTGAATATTTGTTACATTTGGCTTGAATGACTCCAATAAGATTTTTGAAATATAGTTTTTTATCTAGCACCCTTGATACTTAACTTTGACTGACCAATAATTCATTCACAGGAAATTTGTCCATCTTATGTTCCATTGCTTCCGGAACTTCTTCAAACAAAATAAAGTTTCGACGCCTCCTCTTGAGGATACGTCTAGCTAACGCAAGCCTGCCAAATCTTTTTGAACTACGAAACAGTATTCAGGTGAATGCCAAATTGTTTGTAGTGCACAAAATAAACATTGTTATGAAATCGAACGAAAGTCAGTATATGAAAAAGCTGCTTTGAAGAAATCGAAGAAAATACTTGCTGCTGAGCATCCCACCAAGGATTAGATTTTGTGATCATTGTGATCAAGATTGCGTCATTTAATCCAGCATTTTTCCAAGAATCAAGGATAGAACATGGAGTTCAAGATTCTATACAAAGACTAATTCGAATTATGTTGCAATCGCAAAAGTATCTGTTGAAATTCCACTTGCCCTTGAAAATAACTTCAATGATTCTAACAAAATCATGTCCTGGATTTTGAAAGTATCTTGCCCCAGTATTGAATGAGAATCATGCACATGATTTATATGATGTATGGTTAGGACTCTTTCCGAAGCTTGCCCAAATTTTATTTTGAGGTCCTGTCCAGAAACCTGCGAAATTGGTGTCCTGGATTTTATATGGATCTTGCTTAGAATTATGCCAATAACCTGCCTGGGATCATATGGATGCCCTGTCCAGAGTTTCATTTTAGTTTTTTACTTTAAGCCTTAATAGAATTGTCAAATTCACGCCACGCTTTTGAGAGAATCGGAATTATAATTCAGTTAGATTTGATTTGACCGATGGGAAGGCTAACCAGCAAATTCAGCATATTCTTGAGATGATCTTGGAGACATCTTTATAGTGATTCGAAAAAAAAAATCTTGCATAGACTACTAAGGCTACGAGAAATTTTCAAGTAAGATATTGTTGAATAAAAAAACACAGCGTAACAAATATGACATTTTTGCGTGTCTCAAGGATCAAATTATGTGTCTCGAGTAGATTTGGGGTTGCTGAATTTAATGCAGTTCTCAGAAACATTTCAGCACGTCACAATTTTTAGCTACAGATCGCCAAAGTTGTATGAAACACTGTTTTCATTGATGTTCACATGAAATTTCACGTATGATTTATCAAATTTTTTTGTGATCCAATCCACCAAGCATGCACATTATGACTTTAACTTTCATTTCAGACTAGTGGTCCCGTCAGACTAGTGGTCGTCCTGCCATCAAGTAGGCTATTGAAAAACGCTTTTGATCGTCCCATATAAAATGACAGTTTCGTTCGCGCTCGTTTTTCCAACTTTCCCTGTGAATATCCTGGGATTTTTATACACAAAAACACGTCGGAACCCTTGACGAACAAAACTGAGAAAGAATTATTCGAGTCTCCATACTAAATTCTTCATTTGTCTTAAAAGACAAAATACAATACTTTTCTAAACCATCGGAAAATAACTTTTGAGCATCGAAAGTATTATAAACTTTGTTCATAAGTATTGTTATACACATGAAGTTTCATTTTTGTGGCAAATTAAGCAAATAAATTGCCATGCAAGATTGCAAACTTGCATGCAAGTTGCTGAAATAGTCAAATTTTGCATTTTAAACAGCCAATATCTCAAAAACTAGACGTGCTATGACATTTCTAAAAGCGGCAATGGGTTCAGCAACTCTTAATTATGTAAATAGTGGTATTTTGGAGCTTGAGACAAAAACGTGTTCCGCAGTGTAATCTTGCAATAATCTCACTGAAAATAGCTCTTCGTATTTTTCCAAATATTATTTTCGTGAAACAATACCGTTTTTTCACGTTTTTTTTTAACCATTGTACTTGACACAACTTTGCAAAAAATTCGTAGATGAGCGTTTTTGAATTTTTTGTGGTAGTTTCAGTGCGATGACTAAATAAAAAAAACTTGGACTTGAGCTTGGCCGTAGTTGCTACTCCAGTATCGCCAGATCAGCTGCACTTACACAAAGAACCAACCGGATGAATTTTTGGGACTGACGGACACGAGGGAAATGTTTCTATTTGTTCGTCTCTGGTTCTAGCAAACGTTGTGAACTGTGATAGATTAAGAGTGGAAAGATAGAAGTAAGTGAATGATACAACTACAAAGTACGAAGAAAGGGACGAGCCTGGGATTGAACCCATGACCTTCTGTTTATGAAGCAGAAGCGGTAGCCATCAAACCACCAAATCCGTTGTCTCAGTGCGAAGCCTCAATAAAAATGCTGGGTAAAAACTGTTTTATGTCACAAAATTGATCGTTTGCTCGTTCATTGCTTCCTGCAACAAAATGGTTCCGCAGACTTATTAGGCAGAAAATTTTGTTTTGAAACACAGCCTATCGTATCTAACGTTACAATTTACGATTTACGACCTCATTTTGTCACTACTAGAAAACTCTTAAAAAATTCTTCAATTATGCTTCAATTATTATTCTTATATTATATTATAAAGGGTTCTTCCGTTACCAGTCACTTTTTCCAAGGCAATGGAAAAACTAAATTTAAATGAACCATTTCATACATTCCAGGATTGTTTAGTGAACCAAGTTCCGAATTTTCATCAGGCGTAAAATCCAGTTTCGGACAAAAACAACTTTATTCGTTGAAAGGTCATCAATTTCAAAGAAAATTGCATACTTTTGGACGTTTAATGTAATTTATTCTGGAATTCACACCATTCTAGAATTGATCGATTTACAAACAAGCTGTAAGAGTTTTGATACCTAATTCAGATCCAGCTACCCCAAATTAAGCAAGAAGCACATCTTTTTATTTTTGGAATCCTATCGCAGTAATTGATCAACTTCACCCGGAATCAAACACTTCATCATTAGATTTTTACAATAGATCCAATAATATTTAATTATTATTTCGTTTACATAATTCAACAATCATCCAATCAGTAGAGATTTTAAAAATATTTGGATGATAATACATGCATCCTACCAAATATTATATAATAGAATCACTCAAAAGTGATCAACTTCACCCCATTTTACTATAATTTGAAATTTAAAAATTATATTCTTTTCAGCTTCCTGTAAAGTTGAAATATTTTTCTCTAAAAGAAACAGTGAAAATTGTTTTTATGATATCTGGAAAATGGTTCGAAGATAACAAAACTAAGCCCTATCTGAAAATAAAAAATATATATTGTCGATTAAATAAAAGTTTGATCAGCTTAGCATGTCAGGTATATTAACTTTTTGTATCGGTCAAAAGGAGCGTTTCACGAGATTTACCTAATAATCAATAAGAATAAATGTATTAAAATGTGTGAAAATGGGAGATTTCACTCTCAAAAGCTAAACAAAATTACTAAGTAATGAAATTCTCAAGATCGTGCAGAAATTGAGCGGAATCATGTTTTTAAAATTAAAAGCAATTAATTCCCTATTTCTCAAATTAATTGGCTTCTTGAAGAATACATAAAAGCATCGTTACAGTGCCATTATTTATCAGGTTCAATCAATGATATAATACATTATACATCAACATGCTTCTTCCTAGTCACCAAATAAAAAAACACGCATTCATCCTCTATCTAATTGCACATCTTGGTCACCGTAAAATACGACAATTCCCGAGACACTAATCGCATCCAATGCGATCGAACTTTGATCTCGCCCCAAGTTAAACGATACGTACACGCGTCTTCTTCGAAAGGGCCACCGGCACACCAATAAAATCGAACAATTTATTGAATATTCATTGCAAAACGCACCTTACGGGAACTTCTCAGCCGTCTTTCAACATCTCTTTTTTTTTTGTTCGCATCTAATGGAATGAGGTAGCCTCGCTAACAAATCTCAACTAATTTGTCTTACAGGTAATTGTGCTCGTTGCTGCCATCGCTGCTGCCTCTGCCCAGATTCGTCCTCTCCCGATTCGGCCGGTTCCATTCGGTGGCCCTGAAGCTGGTGCCGTGATCCTGAATCAAGTTTACGAACCCAACCCAGACGGCTCTTACGTCTACAGTTATGAAACTAGCAACGGTATCCGTGCCGATCAACGTGGCTTCCTGAAGAACCCTGGAACTCCTGGAGAGGCTCAGGTCATGCAAGGATCTTACTCGTACACCGGTCCAGATGGCGTAGTCTACACCATCAACTACATCGCCGACGAGAATGGCTATCGTGCGGAAGGCGCCCACATCCCATCTGCTCCACGGTACAACCCACGCTTCCCAGGTCCATTCTAATAGGTGAAACCGCTAGAGCGACCTTCGAAGCGCCAGTTACTTAGTTATGATATTTATTCGAAAAGTTCGCCTAAGCCAGCAAAAGTTCACTTTGCTCTCTACTCCTGCTTACGTACAACGACAATTTTAGCCCTGGTGGAATATCGAATGTGCTCATCGGCGCACAGCGTACTCATCATCTGTCGGTCTGTGAATAGTATAGCGTACTTATTTCTTCTATCGGAATCGTTCTATCTCGATGTGATATTTCATTCATCTCGTAGTGCTTCGCTCTCTTCAATATGGGAAAATTATTCGATCCCAGGCGCAAATGCTAACAATTACTCCTCCCCTTCCGAATGGCGACAAAACTCACCGATGCCCGCTCGCAATAATGGTGAAGACGCAATTACCCACGACGACGATCTGCCATTAGACTAGCGGCTCTTCTATATCTAGATCCCCTCTCGGTTTCCCCTTTGCAACACACATGACTATCTAAATATTTCTGCCAAATGCATAATTTATTTTTCCGCTCGTACTGCCCACTACAAAACAAATCACTGTAAACTTCTCACTCATTCGCGATTTCTACTGTAAATAAATATAAATAACAACTCGTAACGATAATTGTAATTATACTCTTTACAAGTGATTATTCGTAAACTGTGTATACACAAGCCCTCGGTCGAGAGTGGCAATTTTGTAATATTTTTTGTTGTGTGAATAAATAAAATGCAATCGCCTAGCATAAAGAGGCGCCTTTCATAAAAAAGAACCAAGTTGTATACAGAATGACATGAAAACCTTTCCCTTCTTGGTGGGATCAGCCACCAGAACTGACCTTTTGAAGAAGACCCATCATTTCCTCCCGCACGCCCTCAGAAATTTCGTGATTCTGTTTTACCACTCCGAGTTCAACTAAGCTGGTCGGTTAACCTCTATTTAACCAACGGTGCGGTGTAAACAAATAAGAGTCGTCAGGTGAACCCAACCGACTGAACCACAATGGAGTTGGGTTGGGGAACTGCGAGTGCGAAATGCACAATCAAGTGAATGGAGAGGTCATAAATCATAACGGAATTGAGACCACCAAGCGATGGCGAGATGGAGCGTCTGGTGCCCAAGAATACCCGGTGGTTTCCAGAGAAATATGCAATCCCAGCTGCAACAGCTTTGCAGCGGAAGGTTTGTTTTGTATGTCGGGATGGTTGAGTTGCTATTCTTTGCGAGGCGTGAGAAAAAAGAATACAAACAGAGATGCGAACCCTATCCCCGACGCTTTCGGTTGCCATTATCTTCGGCGCTTTGTGCTTGATATGGGCAATCGTAACAATATCATTATTTTGAAGTCTGAGAGAACATGTTCAAGCGGTATATCCTTAGCGTTAGCTATCTCTAAAATATTTTAGATAATTTCACTAAATTAGGGAGTAGCTATGTCCTAGTTAGCTTCAATTATAAACTGTATGGTTTCACATTATGCAGTGCTTTTCTACCTAAACTGTATGGTTTCACATTATGCTGTGCTTTTCTACCTTTGGTAACTCTTCATTGCTACCGATCTTATTTTTCCGTTGATGGTATTTTTCGTGCTTTTGTGCTCAGATCAGGGTTGGGAAAAAATCTGAAACTCACTCTACAGTAGCCAAACAAAGCCAATCACAGTCAGCGAAGCCAGTGAAACTCACGCCCATCGCTGCTGTAGGCAAATGCCTTGAAAATTGCAAAACACCCGTTGCTAAGGGCAACCCGAAATTACTGTAGAAAAATGTTCTATTTCCCGCTGCATTTCCCGCATTTAGAGCCTTCAATGACACTCACGGTTTAGAAAATTCGTGCACCCAACAGAGGCTACTTGATGAGATTCACGTTTTTGAACTACTGTACTGGGAGAGCCACGTGATTTTCGCGAAAAGTCAAGCCTACTACTATTACCATTCCCAGCACTGCCTCAGATCGATCTTTAGCATAAAAGACCAGACTCTGCAGACACATGCAAAATGGTACAGCCAACAAGATGCTAAAATTTCTTTCTTCAGCTCGTAGTATCGTAACTTCGTCTACTTCTTCTTTCTGGCGTTACGTCCCTACTTCTCCGCTTAGTATTCTTATGACCACTTCCATAGTGGTTAACTGAGAGCTTTCTTTTCATATTGCTTATTCTTGCATGTTATTATGTGGCAAGCACGAAGATACAGTAGGGTCTCCTATTATATACATTCCTACTGCGTGCACGAGACACACTAGAGCATTACAGGAGACTCAGGGCTTATGGGAATTCATCGTTTTGGGGGTTGAATATCCCGTATGCGTTATGGGATAGCAAGTGCTACGGCCTACCTTTAGGACTTTACGATCATCCTTTTAGTTGAGAGCTCGGCCAGTAGTGGCGCTTTTTCTAACTTGCACTATATGAACCTTGAGGAATAAGAATGCAAACTTTGTAACATATGATATCTCTACATTACCGATCACATAACCTTTTGAAACTAATTCTAATTAAGAAGTGGGGAAAAAATTATGGGATTTCTTATGAGTATTATACGAGTTTGGCTTAACAATGTATTTTTTAAATGTTAGAAGATAAAAAAGGAGCTAGCTTATCAGCAAATAATTTCTACATACTAACTTTCATTTGGATTTTTCCTCTTATTTTGGTGAGATTCACACAGAAAAACTTCAGGACATTGCAAAACAGCCTATTTCGAAAAAAAGGTGAATTTATTTTGAAAAGGTTAGCTTTAAAAGGCACAACATTAAGTGTAGTAGAGTTTCCTTCTCACGGTGTGTTTTGTAGAGCAATTTCAAAACAAAACAAAAATCGGCATGTCTGAAATTTTGACACAAGAAAGCTATGATTGTCCCCTTTCATTTGTAACCAAAACGAAAATAATCGGTCGGGGGGTCTAGAGCAATTTCCTTTTTTTTTTACTGAATTTTGAATAAACCTTTAAATTGAAACTGGATATAATGTAGCTCTAAAGTTGAAGTGCAAGTTAAATTGTTAAAAATCAACCCAATTAAATCCTAAAAACTGGTGACATAAGCCCGTGCAGTTAGTGTCGTCAGGGTTTTAGTCATATCGTATCAAAGAGAAAGAGTTCTATTCCCGCTTCAGACCGGTAAGCTTTTCGAGAGGAATGTTTTCCGACTTTGCCTCTGAGTCCGTTTCTAGTGTGGTGCTTCCGTAAAAAGGCAAAATATCTACTGAAAGCATTAATGTGTAGGTGTTTTTAAAGTAAATCAAAATAAAAACTTTGATGCACCGAACATAGGTATTCGAAATTTCTATAGTAAAAATGTTTAGTTAGCGATTATTTTCTGACATAAAACCTGCAACATTTTTTCAGCAAAAACCGTTTCAGCAAAAACCGTTCGATATCTGACCGAATACTATGGCGGCCGAATATTCGGTGCATCAAATTATGGATGAAATTATGTAAACATTGAAAACGTGGAAAACGTGTACTTTTTCATAATATCACCCATAATTTGTCCATCTTTGTCACGCGTAATGAGTTAATTAATTTAACAAGAAATACTTTTGTTACACAAGTCGGAAAATCATGATAGCTAGTTTCATCGTTATATAAATTGTGAAAGATCTACCAAATCTAAAAGCCCAACAAGCAAACAATGCATTTAGTTGAACAGAGGTAAGTATTTGTAAATTAATTCTGGACGCTGCTGAATGTATGGAGATGCGGGATAAGAATCAAAACTGGAATACCAAGCCATTTGAGCACCTTAGTATGGAAGGAAAAATTGTTTCTGGTCTAAAGAGCTACAATTTGCTTAAAGGACATATAATATACGCATAAACGCAAAACTGTCCCAAGCGCCAATTTCATTATTTTCCAAGAATTACCTTGAAAGCATAAACTTGCTCTAGTGTAATGCCAGGTTGTGCCGAGATCACATAGCATTGCAAGATCTTCGGATTTTTTATCACAAACAACTATTTTTCATACTTGTGCTGGTTAAGGAGTACCCAAGTAACAACGAAAGCTGAACAGCAAGAGTATGTACAAGGATTAACACTGGGACAGCAGAACAATAAGTTGAAGAAAAGTTCATTAAAAACTCTTATTCAGCAGTATACTCAAAGCTGAATATTAAGATGAACAAACTATTTTCCATCTACAGTTTTCACTTTTATTTAGACAAATTGAATGACATTGATTAAAGGTTATTTAAAGCTTTAATCAAATCAACATCCATTGTCGCAAAATTGTCTCACTGTAGGTTAATAAAAATATTCAATGTTTTAGTCACATACGAAAATACTGCTTATTGTAGTACTGTTTCATTGAACTCATCGAATAACAAATCTCCATATCCCTAAGCAGACCTGCTTTAAACGCAAACGGACCTATTGTCGATTAAAAAAACTCCTGATTCGACATTGATTTAACAACAATATAAAATACTACACTCGATCACGAAGATTTCTTCGTCACTCTACGAAAATAATCATTATCATGCATTGACAATAATTGAAGGGCAGTAATTGAAGATTACACAGCGTAACAAAAATGACATGTTTGCGTGTCTCAAAGATTAAATTATGTGTCTCTAGTTGATTTGGGGTCGCTGAATCTGATGCTGTTCTCAGAAATGTCCCTGCGCGTCACAACTTTTAGCTACAGATCTAATCCAGCATTGCATGCTTCAACTTTCATTTCCGATATAATATGGTTGAAATTGCACGAAAAAATTTAGATTAAATCGATTTTTCTAACATGATTGCAGCCTCCATAGTCCATACAAAACTTTTCGCTTCTCTTATATGGCAACATACAATACTTTTAAAGAACACCAAAAAATAACTTTTGACCATCGATAGTATCATGAACTTTGATGACAAATATTATTATGCACATAAAGTTTGAACTCCGTGTCAAATTAAGCAAATAAATTGCCTTACAAGTTGGCTGATATAGTAAAATTTTGCATTTTCAACAGCGAATATCTCAAAAACTAGACATGCTACGATGTTTTTGAAAACGGCAATGGATTCAGCAACCCTTAGTTAAGTAAATACAGTCGACTCTCCACATCTCGATGTTCTACATCTCGATATTTCTCCCTATGTCGATGATTTTTTCGGTCCCTTCACTCTGCATACATTTTCACTCTCCATATCTCGATATCCTCCTTATCTCGATATCTCCATATCTCGATGTGATTTTCGTTCCCAATTTTCTCTCCGTATGTCGATTTCCCATTATCAAAGGTTACTAGACTAGATTTTAGAGATTCAAAACAATTTGCGAAGACGAAATGACATCTGTTTGTTTTTGATTTTCCTGGCAACGGGATGATTTTCAATCTAGTATTCGCTAAAAATTTCTTCTATGTCTCGATCTCTCCCTATCTCGATGGTCCCTTCGATATCGAGATGTGGAGAGGCGACTGTAGCGGTATTTTGATGCTTGAGATAAAAACGTGTTCCGCATTGTTATCGAGGGTTCTGTTTTCAAACAAAAATCATAACAACATTTTTTTTTTAATTCTCAATTTACTTATATTCTAATTGGAAGCTCATTTCGCCATTGGGCATCACTTGAGCGAGGGTCTGTTGGAATGTCTATTTTTGGATCTGATGCTACGCTGTCTCTTTGTGCTCTCTACTTTTCGCAGGTAGATCGAAGAGCACGCAGGGATGATTTCTCAGTCCAAGAGAGGTCCATTTGTTCATAGCCGTTGGTCGATTGCCTTATTAATCCGGATACAGTTGAGCATTCGCTCAGAGAAGAGTCAGAAGTCAGTCCGCTTTCTGACAGCCGTAATGTTGGACGGATGGGCTCGTGTTGTTCTTGAGCGGAGTGACGATTTTTTTTTTTTAGGTGGCTGGAAGTCAAACCCATGACCATCCGCTTATAAAGCCAACTACGCCACATTGCCCCCCCCCCCCCATCATAGCACACTTTTGACAGCTAACTTAAGTGTTTTTGCATAGCATTGAAATCACTTCTTCAGCCTCAATGCAAACTTTAACGTAGCTCTTATTCCCTTGTTTTAAATGATGTTCATATGGAGCAGATGTTAAGGTAAGTGGTTACAAATCAGTGAATCCCAGTTCAATTCTCAAATGTTCATATTCACTAATCTTCATCTTTAAATTCCAACACCCATCTCCACTTTGTGTTTTAAATTGTTAGTTGGTCGATAAAACCTTTAAACTATGAACCTCTAAATATTTCAACATATTTTGGATTATTGTTGAATAAAGGTTGAATAAGTTTGTTCTAATAATAGAACTATCGTCATTCAAAGGAGCTTGAAGAGCGCATGTTAGGCCTTTTTTCAGCCTTCCATAAAGCTTTAATTGAGCTAAAAGCTGAACAAAATCGACAGAATTAGATGTTTAAAAGCTGTACAAAAGTGTGTGAAGGCAATGAACAGCTTTTGTTCAAGCAAAGGCTGAGATAAGTTAGAAAAGTGTTTAATCAGCATCAAATTGTTACTTGGGTATACCTAAAAATAGTCAAAAATCTCGAAGATTTGCAGGGAGTTGCATCTGTATCATTCAGACCACTTAGAGGACTCTCTAAGAAACATGTCTGTGCGAGATGTAGGGTGGGATTCGGTGGAACTTTTTTTGAATCGATAATCAAAGTTAGGGTGGCTGATCCAGTGGTAGTGTGTGTGTGTAATAATAGTGGTAGTGCGGTTTTAAGTGTGTTATGGGCAATTTCAATTTTTGTGTGTATTTTAATAACATGGCCCTTGTTAAAATAATATGAATGTGTATAAAAAAATCTTGGATATCATTGAGGAAATAGTAGAAAACAATTAAAAACCTTAACTTTTTTGCTCCTATGCACCAGATATAGTGGGGTGTTCCTATAATAGTTAGTCTCAATGGGAAATCAATGTAAACCACCATTATAGGAACACAAGTTAGCAAATGCCACTATGACTGGAACATGTTCCAGTAATGAAGGAAATGTTTTTTTAGAAGATTCAATTATATTAATTATCATTCTAAGATTATTTTTTACGTGAAAAAGAATAGAATAGCTTTCGAATGTCGTATTCAGATATAAAAAGACCATCCGTTATTTTTTGGCGAATTTTTATTCCTCAACCCGTTACTATTGCCTCCATCACTGATACAGACGCCCATGTTATTATTTCACAGGTTTGAAAACGTGTATTTTTTTCATAATTTCACCCATAATTTGTCCATCTTTGTCACGCGTTATGAGTTAATTAATTTAACAAGAAATACTTTTGTTACACAAGTCGGAAATCCTGCTTTCCAAAAAAAAATAGCTGTTTCATATTAAAATTCTTTGTTAAAAATAAAATTGAAATGTGAATACCAACAGGAAGTCTAAAAACCGGTGAGCACGCAGCTTTTCAACAAGACCATGAGGAGGGTTATGAGTTCAAATTCCTCCGGCGGCGGATCTTGCATTGAAAATTTCCTGGGCATAGAGGGGTATGTACAAGAATGGTAAATTGACAAAGAAAGCTCTCAGTCGACAAAGGCTAAATTTATTGAAAGCTCACTCAAAAATTTCATAACGCTGAAGGGGGCAAAAAAAGTTGTGGATGGTTGTTCTCAAAATCGGTAACATAAAAAAATTGTAGAATTTCCTTACAAAAAGGATTACATGGGGGTGGATGGATGTCAAAATGGCAATTTTTGGCTTTATGAAATTAGTTAATGAACCCTTGGACTGTGAACTAAAAAAGGCACTGTTCCAGAAGGAAGAAGTTGCCATCAAGATATTTCGAAAAAAATAGCTGACATATGAAAAGAGGGAAAATAGATAATTTAGATAAAGACTTGCTAGAGCCTAATGAAATTCAGTACTATCATCCAAAACAAGTACTACATTTTATCCGAAACGTAGTACCTGATTGGGCCAATAGCTGTGGAGATAGTTACTTCATATAGTAACATATTTCTACAGTACGGCAAAAACAAAGAGGATAACACCACAATAGATCAACTTAATGGTCGTAGTGGTATCATGTTCCCACAAAGGAAAAAAGAGAAAATATATAATGAATCAAAATTGTATGATAAAACCAACAAATTTTATGCACCATAAATTACCAGTTTACATTACAGATGCATACATCAATGGTCAATGCTTAATAACAGTATGGTCAACATTTTTGCCCGCAAAACAAAGTTCTGCACTGTATGTCATACTATTCGGGGTACTGGCGTTCAGAGTATGACCCATTCTAGGTAGTGGCGTTTGGGGTAATGGCGCTCGGGGTGATGGGATGGAGCCGTTTTGGAAGGTTGGTGTCTTCGGAAGAGTTGTTCAGTAGCTAAAGGGCTGACATGCGGTGATCAATCAGATACGGAATTACGCCGTCATGCGACGCTAGTATGCACGAAACTTTTGTTTTGAAAACAGCTCAGGATCCTGACCTCTTAAAAAGATGGCGTTCTTGGCAAAGTTGTTCAGTGGCACAAGAACTAACATTATTTGAGCTAAAAGATTCGAGATTTTAGAAAATAATGTAAATTATACTAATGTGCTATTGAACAACTATACCGAAGACGCGATCTTTCCAAGTGGTCAGATTACTGATACATGCGTAGCACAGAAGTTTAATGCTCACTAGCGCTACCTGGTGACATAATCTCTAAACTTATGGCTCAAATAATGTTAGCCCTTGTGCAACTGAACAACTTTGCCGAATACACGATCTTTCTATATGGTCAGGCTACTGAGCTATCCTCAAAACCAAATTTTGCATTCGTTTCCCTCAAGGTTCATATAGCGCAAGTCAGAAAAAGCGCCCCTATGGGTCAAGCTCTCAACTCCTAGAGGTAAATCGTACTGAGCCCTGAAACATCGCCGAAGACAGCACTGTGCTATATCTTAACGCATAAAATATATTATACAACACCCTGAATTTACTGAAAATCCCAAGCCCTGGGTCTCATATATCGCGGATTCCTATAACGCACTTCCTTGCTGTAGCACTACGTGTTCAACGCTATGGTTATCAGGCTATGTGAAACCCTCTTTGAAAATGTCAGGTTTAGTATTGGTATGTTTCATGTGGTTTTATGTGATCTAAGTATTGGTAAATGGTAAATACTTTATTCCTTCCTTCTTAAAAGGTTTTCCATTATTTTATTCCACACGAACATGCTGCAGCCCATTACGAATTCAACTGTAAAAAAGCATGCAAATATGTTGATCAGATCTCGAGCAAACTCGTGACATACTATCACCATTCCATTTTTATTTAGGGTAATTCGCTAATTGTTGAACGCTACCCAAATGTTGAACGATCTGTACAAACCATGTTAAAGCAGGAAATTGAACCATTTTCAAACAGTTTCAATAAATTATACAGATTATTTTGTAAGTTAGCTGTACTATTGGACACAATAAATTTAATGAGCACATCAATTTCTGCAACGAAATATTTATTGAAAATTTTTATCGGTAGGTGGAACGAAAATTTCAATTCTCTTAAAAAATAACTTAAGCTGGGGCTGCTATGAAATAAGCTGTGTGGTAAAACTTACTACGTATATTGGATTAAGCACCTATTCACGATATCAGTAAAAGTCTACTTTAGTTATTTTCTAAACATCCGTACAATTTACTCGTATCTATTAATTACATAAAATCATTTGCAATTGCACTTTCGTTTCACGTACATTTTCCATTTGTTGAACACTAGCATAACATGAAAGGCTTGGTTTCATCAACAGTATTGCCAGATTTTTTATTTTCCTACCAAACACCTATATTGAAACGGAATATTGCATTACACAATATAGTATTGTTTTTCGAATTTCACTATCTTCACTATGGCATCAATGCTATCACCGTTTGTTTGTTTACACCATGATTGAAATTACGCATCGGCAGCCGATTTATCCGGAGTATAACCTCAATCTCGCGATTGATGCTGTAATGTCGAAAATAATGTACATTAGGAGAAGCCGCTGAAGTCTATGGAGTGTCGTAGGGGACGATTCACTTCCGTTTCAGCCCAGAGTGGTCAGGGAAAGTGCTTCGCGGACCTAACCCTGGCCTCACAACCGACGAGGAGCGCGAACTTGCAAGTTGAATGAATGCGGGAGTAAAACGGTCAACATTTAGCGACAATCGTTCAACATTAGGATAAGATGGGTTATGTATGTGTTCAACAATTGAGTATCTTTTTAAATATATATTTTTTCAATTAAAAATGGACATTACCGTGCTAAAAATGTTACAGAAATAATGTTAAACAATCGTCTACGGTGTTGAATGCTTTTTTAACAACCTTTCTATCAAAATTTCCATGAAAATCAAATAACAAAAAAACGTCTATCTTAACCGTTCAACAATATATTAAACGAGTAAGGTCACGAATGTGGTTAGTCGTGATTCTATCATGGATCGTATTATTAACCTAAGGTGACTCCCAGATGCGTACCCTTTCCCACTAATCTCATATCCTTTCCATGACAGCAGTAGAGATGCAGAGGTATATTCGGTCTCTGGTCACAATGGTTGCCTAACTAACACTCCTTCCCTTCCTTGATGATCGACGTTGTTATTGAGTTTTAAAACTTGAGTTCTAGATTTGTGCAAATTGAGAACGGTAGCTAATCCCAAACCTCATTAATTGAATTTATGAGCAACTTCCGATTGTTCTGATCAATCAAGTAGTGGAGTTGCGAAGCGGTTATCCATGCTCAAGCTCAGGCTCAAAAATTGTTTTAGTATCTAAATAAACACGGTGATTTACACATATACATTTATACATCACGTCTACCGATTCTGTTGATAATCTAACATAAGAAGAAAAAAACAACATCATTGACAATCAACTGAAAGTCAATCACTATCCAACAGCTCTTCGCCACCGACTTGAGAGCATGATGAATGAACGACGTCATCACAGGCAACACCTGTAGCATACCTACCAATCGCTGGTATGCGTACCAGGCCTTTCGAGCAAAATCGACAGACTGCTGACAAGGACTACACAAACATAAAACTGGCAAGCTACAACATAAATACAGTCAAACAAATTTTCATCATCATCAAGGACCCAATCCCACCTGGACAACAAACACCATTTACAAAAAATCGTTTTAGCTGCCTCAAGGCTGATCGAGCTGATAAAACTTTAGAAAGAAATTAGTCATCACAGTCGAAAGCATTCATCATATATATTTACTTATCAAAATATCACATAGTACACAATATGGGTTTAAAACAATTTACAATTCACACGAGATTTATAAAATCTTCATTATCTTATGAACTACGGAGACAGCTTTATTTGTGCTTAGCAATTATCATCCTGTGAGTATTCCTGGAGGACAAGGGAAAAATTTCTTATGCTTTTTGGTGGTGGAACTTCGGTAGTGTTGTGATCGATCCTGTCGATCAGTTGGGTCTCGGCGGTCCTGTTGTTCCTGAAGATTTACGCTTGGAGCGTCGTCATATACGTAATTGGGAGCCCACCAGAAGAAATTCGGGTCAGCTCGAGCAAGAAGCGCACATACCATCAATAACGTGAAAATCAAAATACTTCTCATTTGTAACTAATGTAATAGTACTGTAATTCCTTAAAAATTGTGTTGTTCTGTGAATAACTGTTCGCCAAGCGATGATCCGACATCCACTGCAACGGTTGGACCAACAAACGTTATTTTATATATTCAGCGATGGATTTTGACACGAGTCACTCAGAATCAGCCACTCATATGCTAATTTGCAACACAAATAAACTGTTTCCCGATTTCAGCGGAATTCTTTCCTCATGTGATTTTAGGCAATGGATAAGGGGAGATCCCCCAGTATCGGACACCTGGGCTGAAAAATTCATAATTCCAATATTATTGTGTTTATGTGATATCGTTACCCATTTATTTACATGCAAAAATGAATTTGAAAATACAACCTACGAATACAAATTTGAAAATTGAATTTTGATGTTGTATTTTAGCTTCAAATCAAATATATTTATTTATTTATTTCGTCAAGCATAAGTAGACTACATACAATAATTACAAATATTTCTTACGTACTATGGATTGCTTCTATTAAGTCGTTTTTAAAGCCGTACAAAGGACAAAGTATTGCCAATGAATTCGTAATGTGCATTATACTGACGCATCATACGGTTAATTGGTCCGTTTGAGCATAATTCGTTCTGTATGTTTTTTTTTCTGCAAATAATTTTCTAGTTCTTAACCTTTCGGTCGTCGCGTGAATTTTTGTAACGCGAGTAGTCGCGCGTTGTACTTTGTACAACACCCTTGGTTTTGCGAATATCCCAGGAGTCTGACCACTTAGAAAGATGACGTCTTCGGCAAAATTGTTCAGTAGCTTAAGGGCTATTATTATTATTGTCAAGAAATTCGGGATATTGCCGCTAGGCGGCGCTAGTGAGCATGGAACTTTTGTTTCTCAGATCTCATGATTCTGACCACTTAGAAAGATGATGTCTTCGGCAAAGTTGTTTGGTAACTCAAGGACTATCATTGTTTGAGCTAGTTGATTCAAAATTTTGCCACTAGGTGGCGCTAGTGAGCATAAAACATTTATTTTGCAAATATATAAGGAGCCTGATCACTTAGAAAGATGGTGTCTTCGGCAGAGTTGTTCAGTAGCTCAAATTCTTTCTTTGTTCAATCCTTAAAGTTCGAGGTTTTGCAAAATAATAAGTCCCTGAGCTTCTGAACAACTTTGCCAAAGGTGCCTGTCTAAAAAGTCGAGATCCTGCAGTATCCGCAAAACAAAAATTTCATGCTCACTAGCGCCGCCAGGTGGGAAAATATCCTATTTCTTGGCTCAAATAATGATAGCCCTTGAGCAACTGAACTACTTTGCCGAAGACACTATCTTTTTAAGTGATCAGGCTCCTGAGATATCTGCAATCAAAAGTTTCATGCTCACTAGCGCCGCCTAGTGGCAAAATTTTGAATCAACTAGCTCGAAAAATAATAGTCTTTAACTTACTAAACAACTTTGCCGAAGACGACATCCTTCTAAATAGTCAGGATCCTGAAATATCTGCAAAACAAAAGTAAAACTTCCATGCCCACTAGTGCCACCTAGCGGTCAAATTCCGAATTAAATGAGGTACTATCAGATAGCGCTTCACCTCCAGAACAACTTTAATAAAGACCCCAAGTTTCTACCGTACATAGTGCGTTCATTATTATGCGACTTCCATGTACAATTGTTGATTTTATCGTATTATAAAGGGCCATACTGTTAATAAAAATTGTCGAGAATTGTTCTTAAGAAGATTCTTGAGCAATACATGGTGGTTTGGTGTCGATAGATATCTTTGTTGCAAAATGATAGCATATAAATCGTAACTGTTGTACAAAGTACAACAGCGCGTCAGCCCGAAGGTTAAATGCCGAGAAGGTATGTAGAAATTTAATTGAGAAAGCAGTGCAACTGAGTCAACACGGTTCGAAATAATGTTGTTGATAAAGAGAATCATAGCGAATTCCCGGCGTTGCTTAAGTGTGTCCTAGTTGATGAGCATGCAGCGTGCTTCATACAACAGAAGTGGCAGTACAGTCCAATTCAATTTCCGAAGGGCGTATAAAGGATTTGTTTCTGTACTGATTCTATGCGTTCTTCGTGTATGACATGGTACGGGTTCCATACTAGGTGACAGTATTCCAGAAGTGATCTTACATATGTAATATATAATAATAATTTAATAGTATATGGGTCTTTCAAATTGTTACTAAACCTCTTAATGAAGCCAAGCATGCTGTTTGCTTTATTTATTATGGAATTATAATGTTCTACAAAAGTGAGATTTGAGTCTAGGATTACGCCCAAATCCAGTTCATTATACGACACAATATTCAGGTACATTTTTCGTGAAGGGTGCCGAATTTCTTAAAGGAAATAAATTCAATCATAGTGTTTAAGAAGCAATGCAAAGTACACTTTAATTAGTTTTAGTATATTTTTTTCTGTAATATGTAAAAGTAAAAGTGATTGTTATCATGACGCACTCCATAATAACTACTTTGTGGCAATTATAAGATTAATATCTTACGCTGTTTGTGAAAAATGCAATAAATAAATAAATAAATAAATAAATAAATAAATAAATAAATAAATAAATAAATAAATAAATATATAAATAAATTCTTAACAATTTTACACTTCTGTACTACTTGATTTCCTGTTTTCGACTAAAAGCTATTGAGACACATTTTTTGACATTGAGTTGGAGTAGACATTTTTTGCACCAAGTGAAGAATAAGTTAGTTTCACTCTGGAACTCTTCTGCTTCGCTAGAATTACTTTCTTCCATGAAGAGTTTCATGTCGTCTGCTTATATTTGTCTGCATTTTTCTAAGTATAAAGGAAATGTCGTTTACATACAAAATAAAAAGGAGTGGGCCTAAATGAGAACCTTGGGGTACTCCAGAGGTTACAGAAATGGGTGCTGAGAATTTATTTTGAATGTGCACTATTTGTTTCCGTTGGGATAGATATGACTGGATCCAATTCAAAAGTCCTGGCGATTCAGTCAAATGCCTTACTGAAGTCATTGTAGAGGGCTTCTGCGTGCTTGCCCTGCATAAGTAATTTAAGTTACACTTAGCCTGCAAGACATCCATTCACGATGATCGTCAAAATCTTTGAAAAAAGCGAGTGTATTTTCAATCGCTGGTGCATACTAAGATATGATATAAAGATAAAGCTATCCAGAACTGGGAGACAGTATATGCAGGACCGAAATTGTGATTTATCCACATTTCGTTCAAATATCGTTCAAAATACTTTCATAATTTCATATTATGATTATATTATATCATATTTGAGTGATCCAAACATCTCTACTTTTCCAGTAAGACGTGCATATGATGTATACTCTGCGCAAACGTTGTTCTTAACGATAACTTTCTTTCCGTCCAATATTGTTCGTTTTGTTGAGGAATAGATTCTCATGCACATTTTGAACGTGGAAAAATAAATAGGGTAACTGGGTGTAATATGCCCCCCCTTAAGAAAAAATGGAAATATCTTTTTGTTAAACATTAGATACAATGCGATTTCCTTTTGAATTGATCAATAAATCAACACGAAAGTTAGAAGTGGACAATTGGTTCTCAAAAACTACGAAATTATTGAGAAATATTATTTTTTACCATGCTTCAAATCTTGAAATACGAAAAGAGGTAGGACAATATGCCCCTACTGCAGTATAATATGCCCCACAACAAATGGATAGTACGCCCCATAACAAATGGATAATATGCCCCACAACACATGGGTTATATGCCCTAGTATTGCTATCCACTGACATACAACACAAAATTGCGAAGAATGTGCTCGGAAGCATGAAGAAATGAATGAAACGCATTGAATAAATAGTTTTATAACAATTTATATTCATTTTCGAAGATATTTTTTTTAATTTATCCATACGGACAATCAAACAATATTATTTTAAACACAACTTTTTCTTTTTCAATTCAGTTCAATACGAAATTCAAAATAAAAACAAAAAAAATCGCGAAAAAACAACAAAACATTATTGGCAATTTTTAGAAGTCGAGTTGAGTAGAAAATGGGATTTATTTCACCCGCACTGAAAACAAGTAGTTGCCTCTATCACAGCATATATTCTACTTGCTCAGTTCGACAACAGCTGGGTCAATTGAGTCCACTCGACAAAACAGACCTTTAGATGCAGATATAGCAAGCCAGAGAATCAGCAATTGAACACTGACACTCGGCATCAAACCACTCGGTGCATTTGATGCATCGTTTCCATCCAGCTCCGTTCAAAGAAGAACTAAATGACGAGCCACAAGTCGGACAGAGAGCATCTTCCAGCTTACTGTCTCCCTTCGATTTGCGTTTGTGACCGGGTTTCTTCTTGATGTTTTTTATGTCCTTGAGTGCCTGAGCTTGCTTCACCTGTTGCCGGTGCGGAGACGACGTCAGTTCAGCACACTCCTGCGTCCTATTAGTTGTCTTGCGTTTCCTCTTTTCTGGTATTCCGGTGGCAGGGTGAAGATCGGTCATCCGTGGAGGAATTTTGAAAGTAGTTGATTTGTCTTGTAGCTTCGGGAACCCATGATCCCATCGACAGCGCTTCGAGGCCGACGGTGTAACGGTTTTAGATGGTGGAACGTTTTCTTCGTTTTCGTTGAAGTCCTCGGAGATTTCCTGGTAGGTTTTCTTTGGCGCAGCAGTCGGTGGGTTGATGGTAGATGGTAGTTCATCCTTAACTAGGCTTTCATTGGCAGCCATCGATGTTTGAACCAGATTGTCAGAACATTGGTTTTCGTCCAGAGTATCCTCAAGATTTGCAAAGAAACTGTAATCCTGATCGTTTTCCTGTACAATAAGTGATGTAAGGGTTCCGTTCTCATCAAAGAAGTAAAAAGTTGAGTTGGCCTCCATTGTAATTACATCAGGGACAGTGATCAAATCTTCTGGGCTACCTGAATCACAAGCAAAGATACATTCTGTTGTGGTAAGTTATGAATAAACGAACAGAAGGGTTTAGGAATTGATGAATAGCTGAACCCAAGTACAGTATCGGACATATAAAATGCACCAAAGTCGTATTTGCATACAAAATGGTCAATTTTCGATCACTGTCATAAAAGATGTGATAAAACTTTTGATTCAAATGTCACAGATAGCTTGAGTTTTGACAAAAAAAAAATACACCAAGACAAAAAATGATCCAGCAGAAAAACCAAGCGTCGAATTATCAACATGTCTTCAGCCCATTTGTTCATTATCACTTAATGAACTTTTGTGCTAAGGGAACCAAATTCATTCAACGCATAGTTTCTTCTAGATAGAATACTTTTTGTCTTGGTGCATTTTTATTTGTAAAAACCCGACATAGAAAAATGAAAAGAATCAGTTGTGAAACGGCAAAGATATTGCTATCTGCAGTTGACCATTTCATACAGGAAAACGGCTTTGGTGCATTTTATATGTCCGATACTGTATGATATCATAAACTTACCTGTTGACTGTTGTGGACCACTTGATGAATCTTCAACTGTTTCACAAATTAATTTGTTGTTAACTGAGCATTCCGAGGTATTTTGGTTCACTGATTGAGCCAAGAAATCCGCCGGGGCGTAGTCACCTTCTTGGAAAACATGACGGTTGTATGGGGAGATCCCGGTTTTACGGAAACCATTCTGAGCTACACTAAGTGTAGCTGCTGCAGTAAAGGCTTCGTTTACCAAACCTGCAACGTGATAAGCCGTGATCGGTTTTCCATTCATCCGTTTCATGCGGCTGTTCAACGCTTTCCCATAATAGGTTTTTAGCGGACCCATGAATGACACGTCGGGAGGTTGCGTTTTGTGTGATGTGTGCGGTGGAATGGATATTATTCGGACATGGTTTTGCTTGGCTTTCTCCAGCACTTCTAAATTCTTCGTGTGGCTCGCGTGACCATCCAAAATAAGAAGTACTGGGTCCTCAACTGTCGGACGAGCAAACTTTAAAAAGTGGTCGAATGTTTGCCCAAATGTTTCGAAAGTGCTCCACCCAGTAGCGTTACATGTGAACGCCGATTCTGGGGGTGCACCAGTCTTCAGTCCATCGTTCATTCGCAGCCGCTGGAAAGTGAAAAATGGTGGCATGAACTGTCCTGCCGCTGACATGGCAAACGTTACTGTCGTATTGACACCGCGTTCTGCCGAAGCCATTTTTCCAACTTGATGTTGTCCCTTCCTTGCCAACACCTTCGAGTTCCGCGACTGAACCTACAATCAATAAATTATAGAAACGGTTTTAGTTCTGAAATTCTGTAATAAAAATGAATAAATAATAACTCGCTTACCGTACTGACACCAGTTTCGTCGAGATTCCAGATCCTGCTCGGTGGATAATCGTGTTCGTCGGTGATCCGTTCCAAAAGATCGAAAAACTTCCCGACACTTTCCCGATTGAAACCTCTTGCCCGCGCTAGCGAGGTGTTTTCCGGCGTTCGCAATGTGAGGCTCGGGTGTCGCTGAAGAAAGCCTTTCAGCCAATCTGGACCAGCTACCTTGAGCTTCGTGTCAAACGGGTGCGGGATTCCATTTTTTTGCACCATCTGGAATGCCAAGCTGCGCATTTCTCTGGCGTTCAGTCCGTAGAAACATTCGCCCATATCGATGGCGTAGTCCACAAGCTGCTGCTCCTGCTCCTGCGTGAAAACGGGTTTGAAGCTTCCCAGAGGGTTTAACTTTACCTGTTCCGGATTTCCAATTGCTCCCAATTGCCTTTCCAAATACCGACGAAGGGTACGTTTTAGAATGCCATAAATTCTCGCTGCCTGGTTTCGCGACATGCCGTGCTTTACCGACTTAATGGCCTGTGATAGTTTTTCAGCTGTCCACAAGCGCCTCTCGGGTTTCCGGCATCTTCCGCTGCATTTTCCGGTAACTTTTCGCGGCATCTGTAACCAGGAAATCAAAGAACCCAACAAAAAATGACATTAAGCATCACGAATGGGCCATATTGCCCGGTCGGCGGTGGGGCATTTTACCCAGCTTTGAGTCGTTGTTTAAAAAGAGATATTTTGAGGATTTACCTTTATTTTTTCGCAGTACCAGAAGTTTGCACAGGTGAAAAACGTACTTTAGTTGGTGATCGAACACTGTTCTATGTTTCACGTTGACTTATTACTCTGTAAAAGCTTAAATCGAATGCTCCAAAAATTACATCCCGACAAGGTTTTTTACACTTTTTGTTTTGTTTTTGTTTTGCTGTACGCTACAGCTGTCAAACTTACATAGTAGGGTGGTCACATAATAAGCTAGGGTTCCCAATCATTTTATACCTCGAATTCAGTGTGGTTTGCAGGAAATCGAAAGGTGGCGTATTAAACCGAGTTACCCTACTCACACGTCAGTTTCTATGGCACTTTCATAGAAGCACGCAACTTGCATTCAATGTACAATCCAACATAATGCGTTACATGTGCGTTACGTGTTAGTTTTGTTAGCTACGACGCCATCCAATATATGGCAAACATGGTGGGAGAATATTTTGGTGTGAGAAAATTATTTCGGTGTGAGTCTATTAGAGGGCAAAATCCTCAATACACCATCTTGATTAAACCACGATTTCTTCATTTTTCGACGTTGACCGGTACTGGTTGATCTCCCCCTATTATCAAGCATGCAGATAACGTGTGGTTCAACATGTGGCTGCACCAATCACATTTCAACAAAAAACAAAAGAATTCACAATTCGAAATAACAGCATGCTTGTTTTTTTTCGATTTCATTAAGGCTCAAACGTGCATAGCACTTATCGGAGCTGAACTTTATAATTGTAAAAATAAAGGAGAATACATTCACAATTAAGAGCATATTCTTAATTATTAATTATCAACTTCTTCGTGCTCTCTGACGGCTGTTCATTTTATAAAGTGGATACCTTGTACATGCAATATCTTTTAATTTATCAATGTAGTCGCAATCGGTTTTCTATACATCGTTCTAATAATGTTGTACAATATTGTAATAATTAAAAAGCCACCAAAATAATTAAATTTCACACGAATAAGGCTCAACGTTTAGAACGGACGATTTTTGGAGGTTATCAAAATCAATGTTTATTAGAAATTTTCTGGGAAATTCTACAATCTATATATTATTTTCAAAAAGGCTTGTTTTTCGAAAGCATCATCAATTCAAAGCCTGCTGAAAACATAAAGTTATTTTTGGAGTAATAGTTTACCAGATAGTTTACCAGATTTCATCGATTTTTTAAAGAAAATATTTTAAATTTAAAGTTTACTGATATGAGTATAATTTTTGGTTTCAAAGAACGTCCTGACGGAAGTACTAATACAGTATTAATATAAAAAATAACCCCTGCCTTGCTTATTTATTCCCCACGTCACATTCAAAGTACATTAGAAAAAAAAACGCTTTATTTTCAGAAGACCTCTAATATCACAATGACAATCATCAAAATTGGCAACACTGCTGTAATGTGATCGATTTTTTTCCACATATTATTTTCATTATATGTTATTCTGAGATTTCTGACCAAGATATTTAAAGCAAAAGGCCTACAATTTGCCATAGATCGATGAATATGCCTAAATGATTTGTAAGTATGGTACTTGGCGTGAGAGGCGTGTGGTCTACCTACTACACCAGGTCCGTCCCCAATTCGTAATTGTTGACTGCATACACGAAGGTGTTTGTCCTCTTTGTTTAACCAACTAACGCTTTTTCCAATTGTGACTTGGGGAAAACTCTTGAACATTCTTCTTTTTAATATTTTTAATGTATTCGAATCCTCTGAGCAGAATCTCAATAGAGAAACAAAAAATAGTAGATTGTAGTACCTTGTACCTTCTAATTCCGCCCTAATTGCTTACCTTTGACAGATACGCGTATTTCGACAACTACTTGTAATCCTAAGAATATTGACAGCTATAGAAGTTATGCTATTTACGACTGTGCATTAGTATTAGTAGATAGTTATGAACATTTTCCGGATTTGTATGGCGTTCGTTATATTCTAATGCAATTCAGGTAAATTAAGGTATTAAGGATAACAAAATATCGTTAGCTTAGCAGAATAATTTGTTACGTATCCAATTGGGAGGTCATTTAATGCATTTGTTTGATTTATGAGGAATATTTTCCATGTTTCTCATCACAACCTATTACCTCCCTCAGAAATGACTAGCCGTGTAAGTTGTTTTTCATATATACAAGAATATATTTACTATATGTACATAGAAAGGCCCTATTGTACGGAAAGCAGAAATTGAATCTGATATAATTTGGGAAATTTGACCGAATGCCTAGGTCACATGAGGGGCCCAAATACAGAGGAGTGAGAGTGGCATTTAGGTCGGTTTTGAGTTAAGTATACTGCAAAGTTTCAAGCTTTACATCAGTGTTTTTGGAAGATTTTCAATATACCCTTTCGATATTTTAGACAGGTATAATAAAAAAAATAACACAGGGTGCATTTGCTTGTTTTTCATTGTTCAGAATAATTTAACTTTCGATAGGATAATCAAAGTATGTTGGACAAACCATTACGCGTAGATAATTTAGCCATTTACGGCAAAATCAAATGGAAGTGACCAAATTATATACGCGTAACGCTCTGTCCAAAATACATAAAACACCCTAGTTTTTCAAAACATACATCAGGATTGTTTTCCGCTAATGGGCTGCTATCGGATTCTCTGAAGTGCTTGGAACAGACGAAAAATGCATGGTATTTGTTTTCAAGTTTTAGCCCAAAAATGTTAGCCATCGGTTTCTCTGCACATGGATCGTTGGAAATCTATGGAACGTAACCGGTTCACATGCTTCTGTTTTAGGGTTTCTTCGATTATAATTTGCTCCTGCATGTCGGAACATCACAATTCGACATTTTGATGGTGAAATTTAAGCACTTTTCTAGTTCCAAACCGGTAAAAACTGCCACTGAAAAAGCTACAGGTTTTTGTAGCTGGATCGGAAGAGTACATTTTTCTAAGCATGAAACAATTTGATAAAGTTGCAATATCTTCAACATTTCAATTTACCTAATGACAGCTCGTCCCGTAGTAACATTTGACAAGCAATGATACAAAAGCGATTTCCATACTGACTTCAAATTTGTTTTAAAAATAGTTCCAGGGCACGGAAAATTATGAAACTTTGGATTCTGGCTCAATTTTCAACGTAGAATCATGATATGGAAAATACTGGATACCCCTAAATTGATAATTGAATAAACTGAATTTATATTCCGATTTCAGTACAAATCTTACTGATTTTCATAACTATTTTATCTGTGTGAGTATTTTTGTGTAAGATACAAAAAAATGCAGCGTACCTTTAGTAGCTGTCAAAATACGTTGCTAGAAGACTGCAAGTGGTAGTCGAAATACGCGTATCTGTCAAAGATAAGCAATTAGGACGGAATTAAAAGGTACCGTAATTTCGGGTGAAATTGATCATTTTTCACTGTTCTTCTAGTCTGTTTTCTATAATGTTAATAATGTCAAACAACTAAACGCAGGAAAACAAGTACGATGGTGAGCCTCATCGACTTATGTACCGAAATTTTCTAACAAATGTCATTTTAGTGTTAACAAATACCTCTAAAATAAAAAAAATCAGAGGAACTCATTTCGGGGTGAAATTGATCACTTGTCAATACCATGATTGTTAGTTTCCAAAACAATTCTATATGATAAATTTCAGCTCCCTGAATCCGAAAATGCTTGTAAAATTCTAAACAATGCAATATTTATATAAATAACGAATAGTTAAATTTCAAGAATAACGCGGAAAACGCCTAAATGTATGCAATTTCCTAAGGAATTCAATGATATCTAACAGAAATTCAATTATTTCAACCATATGAGCCAATTGGTACGAGTTTTGGTGATGAAATCTGGTTTGGGGATATATCTCAAGCATCCTCACAAACTTTCAGGTTTATACCATGTTCAAATCCTTGCTTATTAATAGAAGTTCATAGGTGTTTGTCAATACTGCACCGTGCATGATTTTGAAATTTTACGTTATTTTCATAGTAATAAACATTCTTTAACGCAAAAAACTTCACAACACACAATTCGACAATAGTTACGGCAAGCAACGTTCATTTACTGCAACTTACATTGATATTTGTGCTCCAATACAAATAAATAGAATCGTGTGATACGATGATCAATTTCACCCTACTGATCAATTACACCCGATTTTACGGTACAAGGTACTCCAATCTACTTTTTTGAATATGCTTTACTTTTTCGTTACTTGTGTGCCGTAATTTAAGTGTGTTTTCATTTAAAACAAGACCAGCTTTTACATTGTAATTTATTGCAACGACCGAATGGTTTTCCTCTGTTTTAAAACACTGACAGATTTTATTGATATTTATTTCTAACAGATGACAAAAGATTTACATCTATCTTATAACTGAGAATCTCCAGTGATTACCTTTTGGGAGGGTGTTGTTATACTTGGTTAAGCCATACTTTTGGCGAGTAGTTCAGGTAAATGTTGCATTTGAGTAAATGTAGTTGGGTAAGTGTCACATTCGGGTAAATAGTGTTTTGGTAAATGCCTTTGGGTAAATGGTTTTCGGGATTTTTTTTATAGAATCCTCCTGGAGCTGCGTGAACAGAGAACCAGGTAGAGGTCTTTTATCGGATTGAAAAACACTACACACTATCATTATTTTTATCTTTATTAACGAGATATTTAACCCTGGACTATTTTTGAACCAAAGACTTTACTATGAAGGTTGTCAAAATATCCTTAAGACGTAATTGACTTTTTTGGGGATGGGATTTGATCCCAGGTCTTCGACGAACATAATACAACCAATCTGAGCGTATACCGTCAAACGGGGTAACTTGCAACAATTTTCAACTTCAAAGCTATGTGGCTGAAAAATTTAAGGATTCAGATTAACCAAAAACAATCTGACATCCTAATCGCCACGTAAAGAATACCACGCAGTATTTATTTTATTATAATTTGGTTTCCTGGGGTCAGGAGAGACAAAAAAAATGCATTGTCCATGCTACCCCTAATGTGGGGTAACATGCAACACACAGTGCTATCTAAAGGTAACTATCAAAAACCGTGTTTTTTTTTTCTACACTTCAATACTTTACTACATTAAAAGCATGATAATGAACGGAAACAAGTGACCCTATTCTTTGAAAACTTATTATTATTGATTGAAATATGAGTTTTTAACCTATTCAAATGTAAAATCATTTGGCATCATATTGGGTGTTTTCACGAGAAAATTCTAGCCAAACACAAGCCTTGAGGGCTAATGGAAAACTATTCAAAAGTTGTATTGCAAGTTTTTTTACAAATAGAATGATTTTTTAGTTTATGCTTCACATAACTTTTTTTATACATGTTTTGAACAGAGCGACGTTTCATATATTGACATGTTGTGTCTTGATATGGCTTTTGTTGGTGTTTTAACATAGCTATCATTATACTTTGTGCAGAAAGTTTACAATGACAGACTTTCAAGTTACTATGGATACAGATTTTTGACATTAATCACAGTTTTCACGGAGAAAAAAAATAATTCCAATAATAGTGGGATTTATGTATCGAATTTTGTATTTTGTACCAAGTACGTAATTAATTAGTTGAAGTACAACAATTTTATCGTAATTGTACAAATAAATGTTCAATTTTACTTCTTCATGTGTTTTTGCTGACAAATGGCAAGAAACATCTAGCAATTGAGATTGAAATTGCTGTTGCAAGTTACCCCACAAAGGTAGTCAAAAACGTTTTTGAATTTTTTTAGTCAGTGTTCAAAAGTGAAATTAACAAAACTTGTATCTAGTTCTTTTGTACACTAATATATACTGTAACTTATAGCCAATACCTAGAATGGCATATTTCTACCGATTATGAGGTACTAGGAACGATATTCGGGTTTGTTTTTATACGTTCAAACGTATTATACGATTTTCACCACCAGAAAATCAACCATATTAGAAATCATACTTAAACCCTCGCCGAAATCTTCTATTTTATGCCTAAGGTCAATAACCGTTGTAAAACATTCAAATAATTTTACTCGATGCTAAAGAAAACGTCAATCCGGTAACACGTCAATGTGTTGCAAGTTTCACCACTGTTGCAAGTTACCCCGTTTGACGGTATATTTTTTTAAAGACACTCTGTGCTCGTGGCCGCTACTGTGCCGGAATCAGTTCATCTGTAACTTCTTTACCGATACAGATCTATTTTTAACTAATCTATATTTACATCTACTTTCACTCTCTTCTACTCTTGCTCTCACACCGAGCAGGTACGAGAGTGCTCTGCTGTTTGTTCAATCGATTTCCATAAGCCATAGTCCATTGCTCTTGCTGTGTTTTTTTTGCCATGTTCCTGAGTCGTTTGAGGCTAGCTGCCTGCGAAGTGGGTCAGTTTGTCTCAGTCACCATCTGATACTGACGAAGGATGGATGTGCTCCCCAAAGCACGGTCCTCCGTGCGGCGTCTTCTGGTGGTTGGATTTGTTTTTGTGGAGGAGCTGGGAATTGAACCCATGACCTTCCGCTTATAAAGCGGAAGCGTGACCTCAAGGCTACGGACCCCCTTAAATCTGAGCTATAGCTATAAAATAATCGAAACAAACTTAAAACTTTGTTTCCATACTTTTTAGATTGGACCCAATGTTTTTTTCAATGAAATGTCGTTTCGACTGAATGTTATGTTCTTACTATTACAAACTAACGTTCGACCAAACGTACTTTCGACTAAACATCATTCGACTAAATGTCATTCGACCTTATGTCATAGATTCTTGCAAAAGGTAGAAAACAATAATCAATGCATAAGACTATTAATTGTTGAACTGTGATGAATTGAAAGTCTACCTAAAATAAACTTTTGATCAAATGTTATGAAGTTCAAACCATGCATTCGATTGACCTAACGCCATTCGACGAAATGTTGTAAAGATGTCCGACCAAATGTCCCACCGACTGAATGTACTTTCGACCAAATGTCATTCGACCAAACATCATTCGTCTAAATGTTATTCGACTAATTGTCCTAAAGTCTAGACAATCGCATTGGGAACCGTTCATTATTTACAGTGCTGTTCTCAATAATAGCAGCGCATGTCGATTTTCATACAAAATGCCCAACTTTGACATGCTGTAGTTTTGTTCCCTTTCAAGCAATCGAGTTGAAATTTTCTCCACAGAACTACAAATATGCCCAATTTTGTAAACACAAAATTTCAAAATTTTCTAAGCCCCTGCCGGAAAGTGAGATACAAGGTGAAATTGTTCGAAAAAATAGCAGTTTTAAAAATTTGAATTTCGGCTTGACATTATAGTTTTAAATTGTATATCACTTACCATTGGAACAATCTCCTCCTACTTATCAAACCTACACCTAAACCGAAAATGTTTAAAATATTTGTAGAAGAAAAATTTTAAAATGAAAAACTGCTATTTTTTTGAAAAAATTCACCTAGTGTCTCACTTTTCGGCAGGGACTCAGAAAAAACTGAAATTTTGTAGTTACAAAATTGATCATATTTGTAGTTCTGTGGAGAAAATTTCAGCTCGATTGCTTGAAAGGGAATAAAACTACAGCATGTCAAAGTTGAGCATTTTGTATGAAAATCGACATGCGCTGCTATTATTCAGAACAGCACTGTATATAGAAATACAGTCACCTCTCCACATCTGGATATCGAAAGGACCATCAAGATAAGGAGAGATCGAGACAAAAAACAAATTGATAATGAATACCTACTAGATTGAAAACCATTCCGTTACCAAGAAAATAATAAACAATCAGACGTCATTTCGCGTTCGTAATTTGTTTTGAATCCGCAAAAATTTGGTCAAGTAATCATCGATAACACTGCGGAACACGTTTTTGTCTCAAGCATGAAAATATCGCTATTGACTTAATTAAGGATTGCTGAGTCCATTGCCGTTTTCAAAAATATCGCAGCACGTCTAGTTTTTGAGATATTGCCTGTTGAAAATGCAAAATTTTACTATATCAGCCAACTTGCATGCAAGTTTGCCAGCTTGTATGGCAATTTATTTGATTAATTTGCCACAGAATTCAAACTTCATACATTAAACATCACTTATCATAAGAGTTCGTAATATGTTCGGTGCTTAAAAGTGATTTTTTGATGGTTTAGAAAAGTATTGTATTTTGTCATATAAGAGAAGCGAAGAATTTTGTATGGAGACAGCAACCATGTTGGAAAAATCGATTTAATCAAAAAATAAACGTTCAATTTCCACCAAATTATATCTAAATTCAAAGTTCAAGTCCTATTATGCATGTTTAAGATAAGATTACAAAAAAAATTGATGAATCATACTTTAAATTGTATGTAAACATCAATAAAACCAGTGTTTTATTCAACTTTGGCGACCTGTAGCTAAAAATTGTGACGTGCTGGAACATTTCTGAGAACGGCATCAGATTCAGCAACCCCAAATCTACTAGAGACACATAATTTGGTTCTTGAGACACGCAAAAATGTCATTTTTGTTACGCTGTGTAATTGTCATATCGACATATGGAGCGAAAATTGGGAACAAAAAAATCAACAGGAACACATCGAGATAAGGAGAATATCGAGATATGGAGAGAGAAATGTATGCAGAATGAAGGGACCGAGAAAATCATCGACATAAGGAGAGATATAGAGATGTGGAACATCGAGATGTGGAGAGCCGACTGTAGTATTGAAACTGTTAAAAATCCTAAAAATGATTCAGTCAGCTTTCAAAAGTGGTTGACATGCACGAAAAAAAAAAAAACCAAGCACTTCCAGTAATTACTACATTGTTCCATTTGGTATGACTATTATACCGTGATGAATCAAAATCTGGACGGTACCAATATCCGGACACTCTGATTGTAATTATATAATTTAATATGAAATCAAATGGTAAATATAGGTTTAAAATTTTTATTCGTAGCTTTAAATATGTCTGTTCATGTTAATTCATTATTTCATCTAGTAATCCTTTGTAACGAAATATTAAAAATAAAAGCAAATAGGCGACACAAGTTGAGCGTCATTCCTCCAGATAACCAAATCTCATAGTGAAAGTTTTGGCCAGAACGTCTGGCACTTTCGAGTTAAAACGAAGTTACAAAATTATACAATTTTAGTGCCTTGCGTAGCTGTGAAGTGTGTGGAATAATAGTTTTCAAGTGTGTGCAGCAAAGAGTGAGTACAATTTGTGCAAATAATCATATGTATTGAGAAAACAGGATGCCTCAAACGCTGTCCGGATTTGTAGGCTAGTGTTCGTTAACCCGGACATATCGTATAAACCTAATATTTAGTGCGTTTGGAAAATGTTTTGATGTAATAATTATTAAACTAAGAATGCAATTTGTCGGCGGAGAACTTACGCAAGAAAAATGTTAATATTGAGGATCTTTTCTGTAAACATCATATGCAGGTTGTT